>NW_010414417.1:88926-91685 GCF_000710305.1 Buceros rhinoceros silvestris
ACACCTCATTTCATATTGTGCCCTGAAAATTAAATGATCTATTTAGTTTCAATATGGCCCAGGATTCTAATTGGATTTTGAGGCAGTAATTTATGTAATATTAATGGATACTTTCAGCAAACCACTAATTAACAGCTGACCTTTATTTTTCCTGTGAAGAGAAGAGATAGAGACAGAAAGATAGAGAAATAGAGAAAGATAAAGGAGAAAGAGAGAGAGAAAGAGAAAGAGAAAGAGAAAGAGAAAGAGAAAGAGAAAGAGAAAGAGAAAGAGAAAGAGAAAGAGAAAGAGAAAGAGAAAGAGAAAGAGAAAGAGAAAGAGAAAGAGAAAGAGAAAGAGAAAGAGAAAGAGAAAGAGAAAGAGAAAGAGAAAGAGAAAGAGAAAGAGAAAGAGAAAGAGAAAGAGAAAGAGAAAGAGAAAGAGAAAGAGAAAGAGAAAGAGAAAGAGAAAGAGAAAGAGAAAGAGAAAGAGAAAGAGAAAGAGAAAGAGAAAGAGAAAGAGAAAGAGAAAGAGAAAGAGAAAGAGAAAGAGAAAGAGAAAGAGAAAGAGAAAGAGAAAGAGAAAGAGAAAGCTTTTTTTTTTATTCTTCCTTCTCTAGGAGTGGTCTGAATTTAATTAGCAGAATCCAGCACACATCAGGGACATTTTGGGGAGCATCAAAATACATTATGTATTTGATCACCTTATGCCTATAAAAATGCCTAAATAATTTAAATGCAATTCAATAAAATGTGTTTTCAATGAGAAGCTTTGGCTCTGGGTGATGGATTAAAAGCTTCACATAACCCAGAGATTTTATAAGCTTCTGCTAAACAAATTCAAAGTAAAAGATTATATTTTGTTGCTTCTTTTATGTAGCAAGATTTCTTCATTTTCTGTTTTTTCTTTTTTCTTAACAGCAGAGGAATAAATATATACAGCATTATTTAAATGCTTTATGAAAAGAAAAAGGGGAAGATTCAGAACTATCACCTCATCATTAAAAGAAGAAATCCACTTGCTTGTTCAGCAGATGTTTTATTTCCTACTTATTACCATAGAGCCCCCTAAAAATCAAACATTTCAGGAAATGGACCCATGGATACTCAGAACAATACTGAACCTCTACTGTAAATTGATGTTTTCACTACACTTTCAAGAATTAAACATGTTAAACTTTCGGGAAATTTTAAATTTTTTGAAGTTATCTTCTGAGTATTAGCAGTTACAAATCTATTGAACAAATTATTATCACATATAAACTGAGAATAATTGTAACAAATATATGCTTGATTCTTTGTTGATCCCTGCTTTGTATTGACCTTTACATTCCTATCATTGTTATTTAATGGTATTTTATGCTCTCATACTTTAATATAAGTTACTAGATTGAAAAGAAGATGAGTAATCAGGACCATAAATAAACAGCCACATAAACTCTACATCTAGGGTACGTCAGCTTTAGTTCTGGTCCATCCAGACTACTTTGAATGATTGACATGTTAATACTTGCTAACAAAAGCTAAGACTCTTCAAACCTGCTTAAAATCACTAAAAAATGATTAAACAAGTCTTTAAAAAGAAAAAAAATCCTGCTTTGTGTAAACCAGTCCATTACAGTCCTTAAACGGGAATGCAAAATTGGATTTAGGGACTTCAAAGCTGAGCATTGCAACAGCCAGTTACTTTTCAGTCCTTTACTCTTGTCATGGGATCCATGATCTCCCGTTAGACAGTGGCACATCTGATGGCTTATACAGAAAAAAGCCTGGTTCTTTAGCATGAGATTCATGAAAACTACAGGACAGAGATTTTCATGAGAGACAGCAATGTAATGTTGGGGTGCTAAGAGTACTTAGACATGAGGTTTAAACAACTTATTCCTGTCAGTCTGGTAACAATAAAAGGCAGGTTTACACAATGACTTACAGCGTCACTGTTGCAGACAAGCATTCAGTATCCTAAATTTCATTTATTGAACTTTATGTTTGTACGTGTCGTAATTTCTAAGGAAAACACCCAATTTCTAGTGCTTTTTTTTTGTCTTTGGACTCTAGCTTTTATAGTAATTTGGATCTGATTTGACCCATCTGTGAAAGATGGTTGAGTGCTCACTGAAAGCTGAACTGTCTTATTTTACTTGACCGACTCTTTGTCAGACATACCCCACATGAGTCCAAGCATGTTAAAACCATTCTAGAGAGAAACATTTTTAGGCTTGTACAAAAGTCTGAACTGACTCTTTAAAGCCTGAGCTGACCCCCTGTTTGTTTTCACTAGACGCCACTGGTGACTTTTAGGGACAGGGGAGCAGGGGTATATAGCCCCGCATAGTAAATGGATTGTGTACAGACATAAGAGAGAAGTTTTCATTTGGGAAGAGTCCTGCACTTTAAACTGAAGTTTTTCTGAATTACCCAAATTATTTATTTTTTACTAAGTTACCTTACCATAAGGTTAGATTTTCTATTACACTCCTTGTTTATTCATAGCAAGTCCCATTAGTTCAAATATTAAACAAGTAGTTTAACACTGGGTTTTTAGATCGTAAGGAAGGATTTGATTCAGTAATGTCAAATATGTCTCTGCTTACAAATTATATCTGCTTACATAACATCCTGGAGGCTGAGTTAAAAATCATCCTTTCCCATAAGAACAACTAATCAGAGAATAGATTTGCTAAATCTTTCTAATCACTGAAGTATAAGGGTTTTTTTATTTTCAATCACAGATGTGCTCAAAAGCATCAGCTGATACCGTCCCCAAATACTTATTCCTGC
>NW_010414417.1:91776-94173 GCF_000710305.1 Buceros rhinoceros silvestris
TCCTGCTGTCTGAATACATCGAAAGGAACAATCAACAGTACCAAAACCCCCCTTATTTTTCAATGCAGTTAAGGATTAGTAGAAAGCAAGTGAATGGGAGAAGTGAGGTTATTTGATCAATGCCAGATCGTAGGTCAGTGGTGAAGCCAGGAACAAAAGTTGTGTTTCGCAGTTGCTGGCTAATGTCCTAATCGTTATTTAGTGCCACCTTCCTTACGAAAAAACTGTAGATTGGACTTACAAAGTCTCATCAAGTTGTTAAGACAGGATTTTTCATCATCGGTTCTGCACTGACTTTCCAAATTTGCATTTAAATGACTGAAGCCAACCTGTTTACTTCCACTATTTCCATTAAAGATGGATGAGGATTTACTTTTAGGAAGCAGCTCCAGATAGGCTTGCACTTTCCTTAACTTTTTCCCTTCCTTCTTTGCAGTTAAGCACTGACAGCAGTGAATTGAATCCCTCTGCCCGGTATTGTCGCCAGGTGCTTTTACAGTTCCTTAACATCCCTTTGTTTATGGGACAGTCACTGTTCAGGGAGCAGAAACCACATTCAGAAACCACGCTACCAGTACATCAGAAATGTCACTTGAGGAACAGATCAACACAATTATCGCCATTATTCTTCTTTCCTCTAAGGACTGTTTCCAGGTCGTAGACACCTATTGTGGATGCTTTGGGAATAATGAAAACCATTAACAGATTGTTAATGTGGCTTGGTAACAGACCAAGCAGAGACTTATAAAACAATAAAGCTTTACAATCAATCTGATGTGTAACTAGGCACTGATGGAAGCAGGTATAACATCAGTTCAGGCCAAATTTTAACTCCTCTCAGCACCCCAGTGGTACAGAGCCACAGAAAGCTATCTGGATCAGATGTGTAAGTGCTTTGAGGCTCATAAACCTTGGGGAGTTTTCGTCAGATGGCCGGCTGAAGCTGAAATGGCACCACTGAACTGAGCCATCCTGAGGCATCTTCTGGAACTGGGAGAGCAGCGTTTGCATCCCTCCAGGCAGCAGAACTGAGAGAGGTTTTAACTTTTTATCTTTTTCTTTTTTATTATTTTATTCTTTCATTCCCAAATTTAACACAATAGAAGAGTAAGAGATGCCATGCCATAATAGAGATGCAACTGTTTGCTGTGGAACTGATCAGTAAGAGAAAGCAGAAAAAATGAAATTAAAAATTTATTTCAGAAACCAGATTTGCTTTACTCAAATGATGATCTGTTCTGCTGCCTGGGTGTCACCATTTGAAAAGAACTGAAAGGCAGCAAAAAGCAACAATTTGCTCTCAGGGGAGAGAACTAAGCGAAATGAACTAAAGTGGTCGAACTGGGAATGAATGGAGGGCTTAATATGCCACTTGTGGCTACGGGCAAAGAAACACCAGGCTTGAACAAGGGGGAAGGAAAATTAATTTAATTCAGAAACAATGAGAAACACCAATCATCACTTAAATTTGGGTAGGACAGAAAGAAAGAGAGAATAGCGATCTTGAATATAAAAATATATATACCTCTCCCTCCATAATAACCCTCCCCACTTACTATGAGCCCTCACATGTGGTTGGCAGTGGGGGGATGGGTAAGCGCAGTCCTTTTAACTTGTTGCATTTTAGTTGAGTTTTTTGGGACAAACTTCCTCTGCAATGCATAACCACTCTCTGGGGTGTGCATTCATCAGGCCAACGGCTTCAGTGCTATGCTCAGCCCACCTGCAAAACCAAGAGTCGCTGGGTTTCCAGGGTACATCCTGGCTCTCTCCCTACAGCTGCAAAATGGTGGACATTCTGGGTTCTTCTCCACATTCCAATGGAGCTTTCATTCTCAGCACTTAGATCCTTTTTCTCCTCCCTCACCAGCGGTTACTCTCTGTGCAGAGTTCAGGGGAACATCCAGGGTTTTTTCCCATCTCATGACGCCTTCTTCTTTCCACACCCCACCAGTAATCAGCAAAGTGGAAAGTCTACCTGCTGTGCAGAAGATCTTTACTGTCCCAGTTTCTGAGGTGACTGCTTCAGGACTTCTCTTTTTTTGTCTTTCTCCTTCTGAACCAAAAAGTGCACACCAAAAAGAAACTACATGGTTGAGGCTTTTTATAGTGTTATTCAAAAAGGTGTTGATCGACATGGCTTGGCTCCAGGGTAGGAAGAAGCATGAAATTGGAGCCAAGGTGGCAAAACCTCCTTTCGAGCCTAAACAAGGGAAAAGGGGGGAAAAAAGCCTCCCTCTTTGTCCTGGAGCCAAAATCCTAAACCACAACACTGGGCGAGTCACATTGTCTAGAGCTGAGTTTCTTCACTTAGCCTGTGTCTGACTTGACTTTATTGTAAATTCTGTGTATTTTCACAGAAAATGTTTCCTTCCTTCCTTCCTGCCTTCCTGCCTT
>NW_010414418.1:0-480 GCF_000710305.1 Buceros rhinoceros silvestris
TCAGAATAAAAGGAAAAAATGACCAGAGTCAGTCAAGCCCACCCAAAAGCATAGAAAACAATATAAAAGGTGGCAGATTTTGGGAGGACTTTTGGGGGGAACAGAAGACCACCATCGGAACTTTGGGATCGGTCGACAGGCTGAACCTATCTTCTCCCCCCCACCATAGGGACGCCTATTGGGTAAGAGATCTCTGCTTAAATACTAACTCGCGCTTAAATACTAACATCAGGCTAGCTATTAATAATCATCAGTGTTTGAGTTTGTGTGTGTGTTTAATGTTGTTTTAAATCCATCTCGCAGTCAATACTCATCACTAGTATCATTCGAACCTGTAGTTTGTCACAAATCTACACAATAAATTATTACTGTTGATTTAAAACTGAAGGGATTTGTCCTTGTGGTACTGCCAGAGAGGGTCCCTGAATAGGTCAGGCAAATATCCTCCAATCTTGTGGGCTACCAAGAGGGACTTGGTTT
>NW_010414418.1:567-11529 GCF_000710305.1 Buceros rhinoceros silvestris
GGTTCCCCTTCTCCCTAACAGGAGTGCGGTAGGCAGGTTGGGCGCCAGGATCTCGTCTTTCTTGGGATGCTGGTGGGCTGGACAAACTATAAAGGGTTTAGAAAAACCTCCCTTCCAGGCCAGGAATTTTAATAGCCAGCTCCATATATCTTCCAGGCCCCCTTTTTTTGTGACACAACTAAAACACCAGTAAGTTATCTTTATTATTCTTACTCTAAATCAAAAACACCGCACTGCACCAACTACTAGGAAGAAAATTAACTGTATCCCAGCTGAAACCAGGAGAAATCTGAACTTTCAAGATGAACCGAGCAACTTAACGTTGCCACATAGGACCTACAGATCTCAATGGCAAGTTGGGATTTTCCAAGAAGAGCTCAGATTTGGCAGAAATTGTCCCATAATATTTAACATTTGGGTATGAAACTTGAGTAAAAGGCAAATGAATTTCCCTTACAGAAGATTTCTGATAGCTTTTAAGCATTATTTTCAGAAGCTAAAACACCTCCACTGCCAAATGGTGTCACTAAATACAGTACACTGGACAAAAATTGCTGCCTTAGAAGTTAATTCTCTTTTCTTGCTCCATTTCACAGCACCAAAGCAACATTTCTACCAGACAAAGTTGGTGGTAACAGCAGCCAGCTCAAAAATCTAGAATTACCTTGAAAAATTACAAAACAAACTGGTTTGAACTCCCACCCAGAGACTTCGGAAAACTATCTTCACTGCATATCCTTAGAAGCCTATACTTCTCCCACTTGTAATCAGGAAGTTTGTTCAATTTATAAGAAACTTGAGGGCAAAGGGAATCAAATATTTTGACAGGAAATCAAAATTCCGTACTTCAATTGAATAAACATTCTAGATGTGATGAATGCCCACATACTTCTTCCAGCAGCAATATCAACCTAATGTTCTGTTGCAGAAGTTCAGCCAAAAGCCAGGGTCAAATGTTCAACTCAGGTATATTTGTCTTCAGTCTAATGATAATGTAAATGAAAAACATGCTTTGTCTCATCTTGACTGTCTCCAAATTTCTCTGCGCTTTCACTGTACGTCTTCTCCAGTCACTACTCCACTACCTTCATGCTAGTAGCAATCGTCTTGAGTGAATCCATCACTTTTGTTTAGTGTGCCTTTGATCAATCACAATGAAATTGTTATTTCATGTAACAGACATTGATGCATAGATTAATATTCTTTATTATTAAATCAAGACATTGTATTCCATCAAAACACAGGACAAAGTTATGCAGCAAGACCTATTTCAGGCTTTATGTATAGACAATAGTTGCAACTTAGCTTTTATCCCTCAAACCTTCTTAGAAAAGCAGGAGAACTAAGAGTCAAATAAAGTGTGAGAAAAACTGAAAAGAACCATCTTTTTGAACAACCCTTTCATGTTGAATATTAGGGTTTTTTAAGTATATACAATCTTCTGAACATTTCCTAAAGCATTTTGGTTAATGCAATAGACTAACTGATATAGATTACCCAAAATGATGTACAGTTACATCAAACCTCAGTCAGCATTTATGATCATACTGTAATGCTGTTTATACAATTCAAACTCCCACACTATCAAGATAACAAATACCAAAACTAACCTTGTACATGGTTTCTGTATTTCAGATTAGAAGCTTTTATATACATGTTTCTATGTTCTGTTCCCCAGTATATGCTATGCTGTTACGAAAATGCCCGCAATCAATTATAAATAAACAAAATGGGTTTATTAGTTTCCTTTAAACAGGTTCAAGTGATATCTGGTTAGGAATTTTTACATAGAACAATAACTTACACGTAACTGATAACTTACAACGGGGTTGTAAACAGGTTTCACAAGTAAACCAGCTCAGATAGAAATCTGAATATCTTCTCTTTACCAATGCAAATTGAGAACTGTTTACCGACAGCCTAGGGAGGGACGTATTCACAATAGCACGATCTCCACTAGCTAATAGAAGAATCTCTCGCTTACAGAAATGCAGATTCTTACCAATACTGTTAGCTGGCATCCCAACTTCAGTATTTCGAAGCCTCTGTTCTAACGTCTTAGAACGAGAGCGAGATTCCTTTCTGCCTTAGCTTGTTCTCCGAGAAGAGACAGAATAAACTCCTTCTTTTCCCTTTCCTTTCCCCCTGTGTGCCCTTGTTACTTTGTTCCTGATTCTGCGGTCTCTTCAACAAGAGTCCCATTTTTTATAATCGATCGAATGTGTATTGTAGTCAATATCAGGAAACAAGGTGAAAATGAGTTTTCAACAGAACTCAGACTCACAAGCGCCTTTTCCACAGGGGTTTGGAGCCCTGCTTTTTTGCAAACTTAGGGGCACAAATACCGTGCGGAGGTAGAAGGATGGCTCAGATCCTTATCGGGGCGTCTGCTTGTCTCTGCCTTTGTTTCCAACACAGAAAGGGTAGTTAATAACCACCACATATGCAAATACAGAGTTTTTTGTGTAGGAAATATCAAAAATACTACATATGTCATCACACCTGCAATTCATTCATTTAAATCAAATAGGCTTTATGGGGTCCAAATATTCCTTCAATGATTATTTATTCTATTTTTGCATAGATAGCATTTTTGTCCATGGGCCGTACCTGCAATGACTGTTATGACTTAGGTATTCCACTTGTGCTTCCTCTCCAGATTTGCAGAGAATAACCTAGCACTTGGCTTAACTGTTATAAGAATAGATACAGAATTGTTAAAGAGCAATAAAGGGGAACAAAAAGGATGTGTTCCAACAACATGTCTTCTTGTTGCCCAGACTTGTACTAAATCAAAACTCCATCACCTGCATTGTTCTTCAGAACTTCCCTTCACCAGTGAAGCTGGTGAACAGAACAGCCTCATCATTGCTAACTGCTTTGTGCCATTGCTGATCACAGCACTATCAGCTCCAATCTGTGTCACAAGCACAGCTGGCGATCAGAGCTCTAATAATTGTGAAATGAGATAAGAACTCTCAGCAGAGATCTCCTGTAAAACATGAAGCCCTATCAAGGAGTTACGTGGTTCAAGTTATCTCTTAGGATCTCACAGTCCTAATTTCCAAGTAAAAATATCCAGGCCGTACTGGATTCTAAAGTACATTCTAGGTTGTTAGAGTAACCCATTCTGAGAAGGAAAATGCCCACAACTACTGAAAAAACAACTGTGGAAATTAATTTAATTTCTTCTAGCAGCTCAAATTGCTTGGCGCTGAGCATGTCTATTTACAGTTTGAGAATATTTATTTACAGTGGTTTGGGCTTTTTTCATTTCTAGAATGTTGAAAACATGCAGGATTAAAAAATAGGCTTTATTGATTCCTCACCTTTCATGAAGGAAAGTACTACTCTGCTGCCAGAAAATAAAGCCAAGACAACTGCAAATGCAAGCTGACGCTGTGTATGTGCCATATAGAGTTTTCACAGGTCCCAGATACTGTACCTCACTCTGACTGAAAGCCCTAGGAATACAAGCAGGATATAAAGATGCTGATAACGTGTACCAGAGAACAGGCTTTTCAGGCAGAGTCTGAAGCACAGTAGACATATGGCCATACCAGAAGCATATAGGGCTGAACTCAGCTCCCTGACTGGGAGTGAGAGAGCATTTCCTGACATGAATTAGACCTGCTTTCTCAGTACATATGAATCATTTAGGGTATATGTCTTTCAGATTACCTGCTGCTGTCCAATAAATTACATCCAAAATAGTCTATATTTATTTCTCCAAGCCTGACACTTCCACAGCTTATTATTATTTTTATATAATCTTGGTGTACCCTTGACTTACGGTTTTCTAGAAATAGATACTACAAGTGTACCTTTTGGTGTGAGATTTAAATGGATGTCTTCTCAGCTCGCATATGTATCTAAATTCATTTCCCTTGATTTTAGACATCTCAGTTGTCTAAATTATTTATTCCCAGTAGGCACACAAACACGATGCATAAATACATACATGCATGGCCAGCTAAACTCTGATTATCCACTCTGACCTTTCAGGATAAAAGCCTCGTAGTGAAAAATATGTATATGTGTGCATACGTCTACACATATGGATCCCTTGGCTAACTAGATTTAGACATTTATCTGTTCAGTATCTAACCCTGGTCCCCCATACCTGCCAACTGTTTCATACACAAACATACACACATATGCAACCATGCATCCCACCAGTAGCTGGTTCAGATCTAGGGTCCCTCCAGTGGGCCACCCCATGCCCCATGGTCTCTAGAGTACCTGTCACAGACCCCCCTGCTCCCTCCAGTATCCAACTCTCAGACCACATGGTCTCCTACGGATCCAGTCCAGACCTACGGCCACTCTAATACCTGTCTGCCAAGCTTCTTTTCCTACTCATTGGCTAGTCCAGCTTGATGACACCAGTGATGACTCACTGACATACACACCAGCTCACAATGCGCACATGCTCTGGTCTCTCCAGTTCCTCCCACCACAGACACAAAGGCTCCTGAGACCCCTGGTCCCACTTCAGCTGCTGCACTAAATCCCCAGGCACGCGCATGCGCACAGGACAGACATCCCTGCAGCTGGGAATAGAATTAGAAATTAAGTTTATCGAGAAGACAGGACAGACTGTGGGGATCAGGTGCAGGGCACAGCCAGATAACCATGTTGACAAACATCCTGCCTATAGGCAACCAGTTCCTTTCCATCCTTTCTTCCCACTCTTGTACCTCCCCAAGTCCACTCCTCTTCCTGTGCCTTTGGTCCCAGAATAAGTCTGGCTCAATACTAAAAGACATCCCATTTGACATTCCCAATAGGGATCCCATTCCTGGCATCCTGTGTTGGAGGTCATGTTCCCCAGGGGCAGTGAGCCCTCTCTTCAGTCTGTAAGATGACAAGGACATCTATCCTGCTGGCTGAGTTTGGTGGGTATGATCCCACGGCCATGGGCTGAGGCTCCCATGGAGTTGCCTGGGGAGGAGCTGCCACAGGGGCTCCCTTTGCTCTGATGAGGTTGCTGAGGTGGCCTTGCCATTTTTTATTCCTGTAAACCAAGTAGAAATCTTCAAGAAGTGGATATTTCACTTTCTGAGTTGGTGAGTAGGCTCTTACAAGAAGACAACCATCAGTACATGCACTGCCAGACCTGCTTTTAAGGAAAAGACATTTTCTGTGAAGCTTAATAACAGTTGTTTTGGTGTGTTTCAAATGTAATTTCAAATTTAGCAACTTATGGGACTAAGGTGAAAAAATGTCTTATTTCTGCATGACAGCTTTATTAATGAATGAATGTGAACTGAAGTACGCACAAGAATGTGCAAAGTCTAATACACTCTTCATGACCGTACATGTCCATAAAATTCTGTAGATAGAGCAAGGACAAAATAATTATTTATTCTAATGCTCTGATGGAGTTTTAATGACACATCCAAAGCAACTTAGAGGCTACTCCCTGGAAAAGAGTATTCACTATACCAAAAACACACTCGTAACAGTTTTGTTGTGTGGCCCTTTAGATAGGGTGTTGAGGGAGGAAACAGGCTCAGAGACAGCTACATTTGCCTCCTGTTGAAGTTGCTAGTGTCACAGTGTCACCCTACTGGTAGGACCTGAAATCTTGCAGATCTGTTCCCTTAGCTCTGTATATGTTCTAGGCTGAAGGGGGATTTTAATCAGGTATGCTTGCCAGGAACACCAAATTTATTTTAGAAATATGAAATTAACTTTTATTGAGTTGCACTCAGTAAGTAATAAAAAGATACACAAGATACTTCTTGAAAATTGTTCTTGATGTGCTCGTTTCATATATTTATCATAGACTTGATTCTGTAAAATTTATAAAACAATTAACCAAATGAAAAGTCTAATTTCCTTTATCTATTTATCAATAGTTTCTGTGGTGTTTGTCCTACTAAGATTATTTTTTAAAAAATTTGTTTTGCTGCTTAAGTTAATCCAATCAACATGCAGAGGATGCTGGGCCTTAAGACTGCCCAGCTCGCATAAGGTTTATACTGTCCTTGATGCAAGAGTCCTTTTAGCAAATTATTGATTAAATCCATAGCCTGTTTTCTTAGTGTTCATATATTAGCAAGAGATTGTCTTTAGTTTTGGCCAGCATCCATTCATAAACAGCATGAAGTCACTAGCACTGCATTACTGGTTTAAACCAATAGAAGTTTTTGAGGGATTTTCTAACCCAGAAAGAGAAGAAATCAAATGAACTGCTAAAGAGACATGGCTGAGCAACTACCAAAGATACGCCTTCTCTCAGTAAGAACAAGTAATTTGCCACACAAACGGAGGGTAGTAAATCTGAACCTAACCTGTAAAAGCTGTCGGAGGTGATTCAGTAGGCTAGGAGGAAAGTTTGGCATCAAGCCAGAAGCTCTGGTTTGAAACTATAAGAAAATATGGCAGAAACAAGGTGGCTTTTTCAATGGAAAATGATGCTTACCAAATTTTGAGTATTCTTTGAGCACATCAGCAAGCACAGAAAAACTGTCAGGCATAGCATATTTTACTATCAAAAAAATCTGTCTTTACTGAAGGTTATTTGGAAAGTAATTAGCCCCAAGTATTGATGTTCGAGAATTATCTTATAAATAAGGGTGAACTATAAAGATAAAAGTAATTACTATTATTATGTACACAAATGACAACTAACTGGACTTTTCATATCTTTGGACCTGTGTGTTTGTATGTTCAGTCTGTGGTTACCACTATAATCATAGACATGCAGTAAAGTTAATCCCATTTTCTTTGTAATCAGGCAATTTTCTCAAATCTGTTGCTATTTACTGTGAGAAAGCTATGTACACCTGTCAAGAGATAGAATTTTGCTTTCCTGGACCATGTTGACACAGTTCATTTATTTCATGTTGCAGCAGTTTGCAACAATGGTTGTGATCAGTTAACATCAGTTGGGAGTTGTGGTATGACATTTTCCCTTACAAAAAGAGACAAGACTACTGTCTGTCAAAGGAGAGATTTATTTGTCAGAGTAGAATGTATGATTTCAGCAACAAATTCAATACAGTACAAAGAATTACTATGTTAATCAGTAGTTTCCTTAGACACCTTGTTTCTTTGATTTTGGTTGATACGGATCTTGAGGGCATTCTTACCTCCTTCAGTTCAGGAAAAATCCAAAGAGCTGACCTGTATCACTTCTCTTCTTGTGAGTCCTGCTGTAGGAGTTCTGGATGGCTTCATAGGTCCTTTTTCACTACGTAATTGCTTATCTTGTTTGCTGATTTGGTTAAATACATGAAAAGGCATAAGCTGTATCAATGCAAGCAGTAACATGAGGTAACACAGAAAACCGCCTTGTTATTCCATCCTTTATTTCAGATATTACAATAAAAATACAACTGCCCTCATCTCCATTTTATCTAGCATTTTATATGTAAGTTTTTGCAGTACTTGGCTTTTCATGTCTAAGAAATAAGTGTTTGAGCATTAAGACTAAAAATTGAAATAGTTCAGGCATCCCAGAAGAAAATTATATTTTAAAAAATCTAAAAAATATTTAAATGTTTCGCTTTGAAAGCCTTTCTTTCACTCATTGATGACTTAATATTACATATGTTAATGTGTTAATGTCATAGAAGAAACAATACTAAGCTGACACACAAAAACATTGACTTGAAACTCCTTGATTGAAGCGTTCAGTTAAATTTACTGAAAGTGAATTTGGATTTTTTTTCACTTTGTTAACATGGCAGTGCTTTGTTATAACACTGCTAGTAGTTTTGTTTCTATTTTTCATTTTTGACAAATGGCATTTTCTGGCAGGATAAGTTTCCATCAAATTCTTGTGGTGATTTCTAATATATGCATAAGTAAATAATGCAATATACACATACATGAATAAAAATAACTGAACAAAACGACTCCAGTGAAAAGAATACGTTTATCCTGCTTTGAGGGAAATAGCTTGCTACTACATGCTGCCAGCAGGAAAAAAATGCTTCTTTTGTGAGGTTGCATAGCAAATACTAAGTTTGCTAGGTGTTTCCGTGTTAGTCCAACCAGTCTTTATTGTGTGATTTATTACTTGGGAGTGAAACCAAATAATAATAAAATACTTTAAAATACGTGTATTATATTTCCTGCTGTTATAAATTATACAGCATTTACTGCTACAAAATTGTCATGGAAATTTTACAAACCTGCTTCTGAATTTAGTTAACATTGCTGCAGAAATCTGCCCTTAAGTGCTACAGATTTCTATAGCCCTGATGATAGTCTGAATGCAAATGTAGTAGATGCCTTTCTTCTCCCAGCTGCTACCTTTAAGCACCTGACATTACGTCAGTAATGAGAATCAGATCTGAAATAAGAACTTTCACAGGATAGGAAAAGCATGATGAGAGTCTCAAGGCTAAGATACTAGAAAATGTTAAACTTTTTTTCTTTTGCTCAGTCTATTAACATTTATTGCAACCTTTTCTGCCTAAAGAGAACCAGCAGGATGATTAATACAATTTCTAGAGGCAGCTTAGCACTTACTTATTCTAACAGAGGAAGTGACAACCTGAAGCAATTCCCTGGTGTACTAAATCCAGTATCTGGCAGTGGAAAACACTTGCAGCTTCAGAGTAAGGAAAAAAAGAGTTCAGTTGTGGAATGTTTTAGTGATTTGCTACTGAGGCTGTGCTCAGTGAGCCAAGTACAATTTAAAGAAGTTGCTCCATCAGCCCAAATATTTCTAGGATCAAGATGAGGTGATATATCTTTCTCTGCTTCCATTGCACCCTGTGCCTGGTCAAGACCAACAAGAATAAAGAGCTGACAGGAATAGTGTGGTGTACTGTGTTAAGAAATCATATATAATTTTGAGATTTAAAAATATGGGAGATTTAAATTTAAAGTGTCTGGTTTTACCTTCTCAGTTCTTTTATTGTTGTTGTAAGAAAGAGTACAATGCACAGGAATGGAAGATGCTGAGCAATGTGACCACAGTCCAGCAGTACACTTCAGCATGTATTTCACCATATCTTCTTCTAGTGACAGTGTCATCACATAGAGAAGTTCTGAAAATTGGAGGTACTTTTTAAACTCAGAAGTGACTAACACAAGCCCTTCATAATGTGTGCACAGCTTTTAGAGGTCAACATGTATTCTGTCTCATCAGTTCTTCTCAGATTCTTGCTAAGACATCTGCTTCTCCCACAGTGTCTGTTTTGTACCACCTCACCAGGACTGCTTCAACACGTGAAAGCAGTGGGAAATCAGGGGTCAAAACACAGTGTACGAGTGAAGAATGGAGTTCTCAAAAGTACTGGGATGGGTGCTGGCAGGACTTAGGGGACAAGTGACTGCAAGATTTTGTCAGTGTATGGTGTAATATGGGTGCAAAGGCAGTTCTCTGAAGGTGCTGCGAAAGTATTTTGGAGCAATTTAACAGAACAAAGCATGCAAAACCAGAGGATTATTGCACAGTGTGTAGTAGGCAGCATGCAATGCATACAGGTTCACTATCAAGACAATCAGAGATGATCTTGCCATAAAATTATTACAGAAGATACCCATTATTAATTAACATAATTATTGGCCATAAGCCCACAATATCTAGCAAATAAGAATGAATTGTTTAGCTATCTTTCACTCAATAGATTGTATTGCTATTTGATTACACCAATATTGATCTAAGACAACAATAATTCCCAAAAGGTTTGTGCTTGAGTCTCTGCAAGCTTCATAGATTTTTTTCAATTCTTTTTTAAGAATTTACCAGTCTTGACTATGCATATTAGGTTAGCATGCTGTCATCTTTGATCTTGGTGAGAGGTCACTGAGTACTGCAGGTTCTGCCATCTGAACTCCTATCTCCTTTCATTAAGGAGGAGGTGGTCTTTTGTACATGATACAGCTGGGCTGCCTTAAAGTTGGAATGCTTACTCGCTGGAGAGACAGAGACACATTCCCTAGTTTAATCAGGAGAGCAGAAGGTTTTCACTTAAAATGAAAATTTTCGAATTATTTAGATGTGATAGATAAACTTGCTTTGAGCTGATGCTGCATCATGTGACCTGCCAATTATAGGTATTCTTGAAGTCATTTTTTTCATCTTATTTAGTCAGAATTCAAGACTATCACCTTGTTACGTCATACAGACTGCTTTCTTAAATAGAAATATCTGAAGCACTGAGCTAGTGTTTCCCTCCTTTTCCTCCCTGTCACATTGCACTGGTGTCTGTGCAGAGAGCCACAGCCATCTATTGATGCTCTTCTAAATTTTGTTCCTCCCTTAGATCTCCCTCCAAGCTGAACATGACATTTCGTTTCTGTGACCTGGAGCTGGAAAGACAAATAACGTATTTGTATTCCTATGCTTAGAGATTCATGTGGAGATTGTGTAGATCCTTTTTCAGATATTTATCCTGTTCTATGAAATTGCTTAGGTACAAAGCTGCATTACTGGTTCTATGTCTGAATACCTCCTGCAATAGGCTTGATTTCAGACATTTTACTTTATTTTCAGGAATACCTGTTCACTCAAGACATCTACCCTTTACCTGACATTCTAGCTCATTTATCTTTGGGTTTGGAGTGAAATTCTAAGTAATGAATCTTAAGTGGAATGTACTTTATCTTTTTCTCATCCATTAAGCATTGTGAATGGGATTTGTCTGTTCTAATGAAGCACCAGAAGTTAGATGTCTTAAGTTAGATGTGTATGCTCACATCCTTTATGGCCAGTCTCTTTTATTCAGCAATTCAGTCAAATCAATTAATCTCTCCATGTGTCTACCTTTCTCCATTAAGAACAGTAATCTTCTTAGAGGTGTATGTTAAACTCTTATGCATCTACAACTGGATTGGATCAATCTGTATGTACACACCGTGGTTACACATGATGGTACTGCTGCTTCTGTAAACACGCTTACGCTTGTTTTAACCTAGCCGCTTGCAGCAGTGCATTTATGACAAGGCATTCAACACAAGCTGTGAAAGCTTTCTGGATCTGGTCACTTGCTGAAC
>NW_010414418.1:11604-23985 GCF_000710305.1 Buceros rhinoceros silvestris
TGAACCGTGTGTTGTAGCATTCTACATGGTTAGAAATGCTTTGCTCAAAGCTAGTTGTGTACAGACTGCAGTTGTTGCAGAAATTCTCTGATATAGCCTGTTACTCTCCCACGGATTTACAGTTCTTCACACATCTTTTAAACTCATTACACTTCAGCCTGAGAGAAGCAAGAGCAATAATTTCAATGCTGAAGAAAAATACCTCTTTAGGAGTTCATGGAGCATCTTAGGGCAGGAATTCTCTGATTAAACTTGAATCACATCAAAGGCTGTAACAGAGACTCTGTCCTTTTTGTCCTGGATCTTCTTGGACACAGTCTAAGGTGGAGATTGATATAAATCTCCAGAGTTTTTCCAGTCTGATATGGGGGCTACCACTACTGAGTCTCTGAGAAAAATACATCACACCCTTTACTCAGCACTGGAGGTTTTGGAGAAATATTAACAAGGGAAACCCTACAGAATTTTCCTGAAACTCTTTTCCCAAGTGAAACTCAGTGAAATGCTAGAGCTTTAAGTTTACATAACATCTCCTGCTAGGACAAACTCACTCTTTTAAAGATTATCTCTTTCTTCATATAGTTAAGGAAGCCAGATTTCAAGTGAAATGTGCTTTTGGAAAAGAATAGGATTCTATTTGTCTGTATAGTAGAATAAAATAACCCTGAAATATAACTGCAAGTACTTCAGACACCACTAGTAAAAAATATATAGACATATACGCATTTACATACTGTATGTGCAGTCTTGCCTACACTTTCTGTGTAACAGTAATAATAATAATAATTTTGTACTCACTAAGTTCCATTTATCTGGTAACCTCAAGGAGCTTTGACGATATCACATTTAAGTAGTACACTAGAGTTCTCTATATATTATTATAACACTTTAAAAACATAATTATGCTGTAGAAAGTATAATAACAGTGAATTTTATTATTAGAAAGGGAAAGGTAGTTTATAATAAAAGCAATTAATACATGTGAGGGTTGATATGGTAATTAGACCTGAAGCTGAACACACATAAACACTGCAACTGTATACAACTACAACCCTACTAATAAACTTTGGTTTTCACATGCCAGCAAAGAGCTCTGCTGAAACTGCCACAGTAATTCCTTCCTACCTAACCCAGATTTCAGTTGTGGCATACAGATGACAATAAATACAGTAGTGGACTAAGTCACTGCACCATTTTAGACAAATGTCCATTCTAATACTGTTGGCAATATTGCATGTATTATTTTTAATACTAAGCACACATATATAGAAAAATATTGATTAAGATTTTAAATTATTAATGCCTTCTCATATTTGAATATATTAATTAAATCTAATATGCTATAAATTTTTAAGTAGTTTAAATAGCCCTGTCTATTTTAAAGATTTTACCATTACTGAAACAGTTGCCATTAGCAACAGATCTCATTTAAAACCATAACAACCTCCTTATAAGCATTAAGAAACTAAAATCAATTGAAATCCCAGCAAAAAGTCTTGAATCCTTGACAGGTCTTCTAGTGTGGTAATGTTATGGTTTAACCCCAGCTGGCAACTAAGCATCTCTGAGCCACTTGTTCATTCCACCCACAGTGGGCTGGGGGAGAGAACTGGAAGAGTAAAAGAAGTGAGAAAACTTGTGGGTTGAGATAAAGACAGTTTACTAGGTAAAGCACAAGCAACATACACAAGCGGAGGAAAACAAGGAATTCATTCATCTCTTCTCATCATCGGGCAGGTGTTCTGCCATCTCCAGGAAAACAGGGCTCCATCATGCATAGTGTTACTTGGCCTAGGTAAAGCAAAAGCCACATACACAAGCGGAGGAAAACAAGGAATTCATTCATCTCTTCTCATCATCGGGCAGGTGTTCTGCCATCTCCAGGAAAACAGGGCTCCATCATGCATAGTGTTACTTGGCAAAGCAAAATGCCATAATTCTGAACATCCTCCAGCTTCTTTTTAATTCACCCAGCTTTATATGTTAAGTATGATGTCATATGGTATGGAATATCCCTTTGGTCAGCTGTGCCCCCTCCCAAATTCTTCTTCACCCGCAGCCTACTTGCTGGTGATGCGGTATGAGAAGCAGAAGTCTTGACTCTGCGTAAACGCTGCTCAGCGATAACTAAAACACCCCTGTGTTTAAATTTTTTTCAGCACAAAGCTGAAATCATCTACTGTCCCATACCACCTACTATGAAGAAAAATTAACTCTACCCCAGCAAAAACCGATATGGATCATTATTATATTTTTTCCATACACTCAGAACTATAAAATAAATTACAAATTCCAAAATAAATCTGTAGATATGCAACTTTTCTTTCATAATGTGAATGTATATGTCTGAAGATAGTGAAACCTCTTTTACCACGTTCAGCCATAGAGGCGAATTTTGCAGAAACGTATATAACTATTAAAATAACTGTGTACAGGGCAAAAGGAAGTTAATCAGTGCTTCATTCTATACTTAAATTAGTGGGAAATGAAAGAACTTTGATATGAAGTTAGGGTTTTGGCCACACTCAGTATCTTGCCTATCTCCTTGTATTTCAGTAATCCATACTTGCCATTACCAAGGAACAAAGATGGAGAGGAGGTAAACTTGGTTTTTGCAGCACCAAGAACGTAGCTCCTGCCTATATTCTGTTAAGCGTTCTGCTGGGTGTGACTGTTCACTGACCCTACAGGACTGCCAGTCTAGTTAGAGTATCCAGCACAGAGATCTTGATCTTTCTTTTCTTTTGCAGTCCTGCTTCCAACAGCGCTCTGGCAATCCTGAAGACTGCAGAAGGCAATGCAATAAAATCACCTACTCTGACTTTAAATCCCCTCTCTCCTGGGTGATGGTCAGATTGACTATTTTGCTGCCATCATATAAAAAGCAACAGTGGGGCTTGTACTGAGCACCTTGCTCTTTGTGATGCCTTGTTTCCTGCAAATTCTAGCATATCATTTACTGATTTCATTAACCTTCTCTTAAATTCAAGTATTAAAGCTTTTGAAGTGATCCTATGAACATGGGACTCAGTACCTACCCATCTCACAGCATTGCTTCATACAACAGGATTATGGCATTTATATGCCATTTTTCAATCCCTGAAATTCATCCAAGCAACCTGTTGCTGCAATACACCAAGAAGCTATCTTCATTGAACAACAATCACTTAGATTCTTCCTAAGGTGGGTCAAAGTTCCATAATAAGGTCTTTCCATTGCTGATTGAGTGGTAAGAGAACCCTTAACTCCTGACAAGGAAATTAAGGAGCTTTATTCTCTCAGGAGCACTCAAATGCTTGTTCAATCAAGACGTCAGAGCCTTTGAGAATGCACAAGAACTTCAGACAATTTTTTGCAAGTATGCATTAGCTTACATTTAACCAAATTGAATTCTGTCTGCCCTCATGCACTACCTACATTAAGCACTTCTAAAAAATTAATTTAAAGTCCATTCAGAGTTGGAAAAAATGGCATGAGAAAGTGAAGATGATGAGAGAGATTTAAAATGAAACAAAAGAAAATGTGTCACTGTATGGTGGTTTCACAGGTGAAAAGGCCCTGATTAGAAAAGGGATTGAGCCTGGCTAACCGCAGCTAACTAGCAGATCCTGGCTTTTGCTATATGAACATAGATGTGGCCACGCTCACTCGGATCAACAGGTCATACAGGCCCATTTACTCACACTAGCGCTATTTCCTATTCCCGAACCATGTGTAGGAAACATCCAGACACCATCTATGGAAAAGCCTGCTCATCTCAACTCTTCCCTTTATTATCCAATGCTAGAAAATGGCTCATGCCTTAAATCACAAGGATTTCTATTCCTTCCAAAGTGATTTTTTTTTCCTGTTTTATATTGGTTTAGATATTTCAGTTTAATATCTCTCTTCCTCCTCAGCTAATCATAAAAAGGTCTGGTTTTGAAATCCTCTTGAGGTCACAGGATCTGACTCACAAAGGTGTTAAAATGCTTTAAAATAATAATGTCTAATAGCTACTGAAAAGCTCAAAAGCCACTCAACCTTTTGATTCATGTATTAGAGCCCACACCCATGGCTGCTGACTGAGCAGTCAAACTGGGTGTTCATGTTGACCGGAAACACCCTGCAAAAAATGGGGATCTTTTGTGCCGGAGCTCACCCTGAGTGCTTGCGTATTACCAGATACCCTGAGATGTGTCACAGGCAGTGTGTGTGTGTTCTGTGCCTCTGTAAGGTCGATTAGAGGCAGATAGGCAGCATAACACTGTATGTAAAGCTGTCTTCCAGAGATCATGCTTTCAGAGGAGTATAAACAAAACTGGGGGAGGGGGGGGAGGATTTACTATATAATCTCCGTGTTCGTTTTGCAAATCCTGTTGGAGTGGAGCTGCATTTTTAAGCACCTGACTGTTTTGTTAACTGTTGCCCTTACTCTTCCTGATACTGGGGATAATGAGTATTGCAGGCTAATTATATGTTGTGGAAAATAATGATGTTTTTTACTTCCCCATCATGCAGTTTTACTCAGTATCCTTTAATGTTTGCATAAAAAAAAAAAGAGGTGAAGAGTTCATGAAGTGTCTTCTTTCTACCTTTAACTGTTTCTTATATCGTCACAACTCTTTAAAGGTTTCCTAAATATTTCTACATGTTCTGCTTCCTTGCACTTGTCCACCTTGTGTCACACAGTCAATTAAAAATACACTGCTAAGGGCTGTTGAGCAGATGTGTAGCTGAGTTTGTCACACAATTCTGGATCGCCAGGAATCGATGTGTAACTGAGTTTGCCACATACTTCTGGATTGCCAGGAATCTGTTTCTGGGCTATACATTTGGCCACCAGCATACTTGGGCAACAAAAGGATGTTTACCTGGTTTTAATTCACATTATTTTTTTTTTGGCTGTACCTTTTTTTTTTCTCAGCAAAAACTTCTCTTTCTTTAAGTTTTATCTACCTTTATGCCACATTCATGGTGCAGAGAGTAGAACAAAGCACTCATGCTGGAGAATACTCATTTTTCACAACTTCAGCTGGAGCCATGTTTTACAACTTTCTCATTTAAATTATGAATTGAAATTAATAAATTATGAGAAAATTGGCCTTATGTGATATGACATGCAAACCTATGCAAAATAGTGGCCCGAGATTTTTACACTGCTTTTTAATCCCATCAATCAAAAATGTGTAATAGCAAGTAGATAAAGGCTGGATTTTTACAGCTTCTTAGTCTCCCAGAGGCCATGCAGATGATTTCCTCTTGAAGAAGTATTCACTGCTCATGCCTCTGCTTATATTTTGCTCTCCCCCACTAGCAGCACACAAATGCAGATGAGGCAAGGATGTAAAGCTTTTGCAATGGGTGAAAGCCCCTGTTCTGCAGCAGTCCGACTGGTGCTCATACTTCATTAGCAAACCACAGTAAAACTGTCCGGGAACAAACTCATCTTCGACAGGGTCAGAGCTGAACCAGGATCTATGGCATCCATCCTTGCTGCACACAGGGTATGTTCAGACAAGAATCTGGGCAATAAGATGGCCTACAGCTTTCACTGCTGTAAATTTGTCTGCCTCCATTAAAATCAATGGACCCGGGAAAATTTATATTTGTTGAGGGACTGGTGTATAGTTTCTGGGCATTATTCTCTTTTGCCTGTAACTAGTGCTTCTAGTTACAGCTATGCACAGTAAAATGCAAACCCTTCCATTCTGCACTGGTTGTACTTTACGCCTGTTGTTTGCAATTACTGCTTACCCTTTCACTCTGCAGCTGGCAGATTGTGAAAAAGTTTCAGTCTGTATGTGTAGCATGTGGCTGATAGGCCTTCTAAGGCAGAGTAGTTGCAAGAACCTCTTAATATTATGGGTGTAAGTGGCGATAAACAACTTTGTAGCTTGTATGAACAAACCTACATTTTCCAAGGATAAGTAAACTATATTCGTATATTAGATTTCACAGAATCATAGAATGGTAGGGGTTGGAAGGGACCTTCGGAGATCATCTAGTCCAACCCCCCTGCTAAAGAAGATTCGCCTAGATCAGGTTGCACAGAATCATGACCAAGCAGGTTTTGAAAGTCTCCAGAAAGGAGACCTCACAACCTTTCTGGGCAGCGTGATCCAGTGCTCTGCAACCCTCAAAATAAAGAAGTTTTTCCTCATGTTCAGGTGGAACTTCCTGTTCTCCTTTGTCCTGTTGCTGGACACCATGGAAAAGTGCCTCTATTTTTTTGCTTGTTACCCATTGCCCCTTGTCCTGTTGATGGGCACCACTGAAAATAGTCTGGCCTCATCTTCTTGAGACTTGATCTTTCGATATCGATAAACATTGATAAAATCCCTTCTCAGTCTTCTGTTCTCCAGGCTCTATAGACCCAGGTGTCTCTACCTCCTCATAAGAGAGATGCTCCAGTCCCCTGATCATCTTTATAGCCCTCTACTGGATTGTCTCCAGTAGTTCATTGTCTCTCTTGAAACAGGCAGCCCAGAAATGGACACAATACTCCAGATGTGGCCTCACTATAGCAGAGTAGAGGAGGAGGAGAACCTGCCTTAATCTGCTGGCCACACACACTTCTTAATGCACCCAGGATACCAAGAAGCTCACTAGGGCACATTGCTGGCTCATAGTTAAGTTGTTGTCCACCAGAACTCCAGAGTCCCTTGCCACAAGGCTGATTTCCAGCAGATCAACCCCTAACCTGTACTGCTGCATAGGGTTATTCCTCACTTCATTCGGTTCCTCTCTGACCAACTCCAGCCTGTCTAGGTCTCGCTGAATGGCAGCACAGCCTTCCGGTGTATCAGCCACTCCTTTCAGTTTTGTATCATCAACAAACTTGCTGATGGTATGCTCTGTCCCTTCATTATAGGTCGTTGATGAATACGTTGAACAAGACGGAACCCAGTACAGATCCCTGGGGAACATCGTTAGCTACAGACCTCTAACAAGACTGTGACCTGCTGATCGCAACACGCTGATCTCTGTCGTTCAGCCAGTTCTCAGTCCACCTCACCGTCCACTCATCTAACCCACAGTTCCTAATGACGAGGATGTTATAGGAGATAGTGTCAAAAACTTTGCTGAAATCAAGGTAGACAACACTCACTGCTCTCCCCTTGTATACTCAGCCAGTCACGTCATGATAGAAGAAAGACTACCAGAACGGTCAGGCATGAGATCTCCTTGGTGAATCTATGTCAATCACTCCTGATAACCTTCTTTTCCTCCAGAAATGGTAAACAGAATGAGGTGTTCCATCACCTTCCCAGGGATGGAGGTAAGGCTGACTGGCCTGTAATTTACTGGGTCCTCTTTCCTGCTTTTTTTTGAAGACCGGCGTGACACTGGCTTTCCTCCAGTCCTCAGGCACCTCTTCTGTTCTCCATGGCTTTTCAAGATGATCGTGAGTGGCTTAGCAATAACATCTGCCATCTCCCTCAGCACTTGTAGGTGCACCCCATAGGGGCCCATGGATTTATGGGTGTCCAGCTTGCCTAAATGATCTCTAACCTGATCCTCTTCAACCAAGAGAAAGTCTTCATATATAAACAAACTGACTGATATGAAAATCTAAAATAATGGTTGCTGCATAATAGACTAGATGAATGGTGGTTCTGAAGTCCAAATTTTAAATAGTTACATTGGTAAATTAATATAACTGTTTGATTACTCTTTCATTGATACACAAAACTTCTGATCTAAGATTAAACAATCATACGGAAGAAAAAGTGTGATTAGAATGCAAAAGATATTGTTTCAGGGGAATATTCCTTATTCTTAGAACAAGAAAGGCCTAATCTAGCCTTTTGAACTGAGACATGAGGCTGTAAAAAATAGATTGGAAATTTCTAAATATATTAAATAGTGTACTGTAGCAACTTTCATGTGAAATGGAAGACTCTAAAGTTACATCATGCTTTTTGCAGGTTATCTCCAATCCCAGGATTGAAATGTTCTGGAACTGATGAGGTGATATATTCAGCGAGGAATGTGATAATGCATTTTTATATACCCTCACAGGTGTTAAGGAAGATACTGCTGTTCCTTCACATAACTTCATTCTTTTCTTTTATCTATGATTCCGCCTTGTACATTGTGCCTGGCAAATTTTTTTAATTTTTGTGGAAATATCTCAGTCTTCCAAGGAGCACTATGGAATTACCATTGCAGTCCAAAAGATATTTTAGTAGTATATGTGATGATTTTGCATTAAAATGAATCTGTTTAAACATCTAAATATAGTCATCTGGTACCATTTGATTTCCAAAATGGTTATACTGAACTGATGACCATTTTTCAAGTGCCTCTCTGGTAGCAGATTTTTTAGTGATTCTGTAAGATTTAGGAGACTTTTATAACATGAAGATTTCCCTTTTCCCATTTTTCCCCTTTTCTTTTTTTTCTTTTCCTTTTTTCCCTTTTCCTTTCCCTATGAAAGAAATAGCACAGAGTCTGTTACAAATGACTCTTATCTCAAAAAGAAATGACAGAAGGCGAAACCTCTCTTCAGTGGAGCCTAAGAGATACTGAGGAGTGGGAAGCCTTTGGAAAACATCCTTTTTAGACTTCTACTTTGAAATCATGTAATCTTGTCCTTTCAACACGGGCTTGGAAATTCATGTAAAGAAATATCGTAACCTGTTCTCAATTAAAACAACAAATTCAGTTAGCCCAAGGTAGAGGAAATGCTCACCAAAAAAAAAAAAAAAAAGTTTGACCTTTGTTTCTGTTGGACTGTTATAATGAAAATATGGTAGTCTCAACATGATGAAGGACACCAAGTACAAAATATTAGCCTTGAGGTCTTGGTTAATAAAGAAGGGAAACCAAGGTAATGACAGGAAATAGAAGAGAAGGTGAGTGTCTTTATATTATCCTGGCTGTATATTCACATGCCTCCAGCTGAACTGTCTTCAACTGCTATTTAAACAAACTAGCAGGATTACTTTCTCGTATCCAAGTGTCACTAGATACAAGGATAGACTTAAACATTATCAATAAAGGGGGGGTTTGCAAAACAATCGTCTGACATCCTGCCATTGCTAGGTATCATCAATCTGAAGTACTGGTTTATTTTCATAAATCAAATAAAGAATTTATTTGGGATGACTAGATAACAAAGGGGTGGTTAAGAATCTGTGTGATGTGCTAACAGCACAACAGATATATTGATGGTACATAAATGTTGAAATCAGGGCTTTGATAATCTACATATCTTAAGAGTTATAACAAAAAAGCTTTGTTGACCATGCTTCTTTGAAATTGATAAAGCTTTTGCAAACCCTTCGTTTCCCACAGTCTAACCAAGAATACAATTCCTCTGGAAATACTACTGCTGTAAGCTTGAGCTTTGATCAGCTGATATTAATAAAAATACAACTATTATTTGAAAATATCGTTTTGGTGAGCATAAAAATAAGCCTGTAAAGATGCAGCCATAGGAGACCCAAATATTCTAATTCTTGAAGTCAAGAAATAGTTCCAACTCAAGAATTACAGATGACAATGAGTGGTTTCTAAGTGATTACTATTTTTATCTGGCCTTGCTAGAGTAAAGTTCCAACAAATAATTGGAAATAATGTTCCAAATCAACTGGCTTGTTTTCTAAGATCTTTTCAGCATATACTCTCAAAAGCTGAACTTTTTTCCCTATCTTTTCCTAAAATCTATTTATATTTGTTAGTTTTCCTGCTGCTGGTTGTGATTTATTCAATGTGTTGAGCAAAGAAATTATGTTTAAACCCATTAATAAACAGCTTTTCTTTAGTTTAAAAAACTTTATATATTCAACACTAGCTCCAACAGCCCTGCCTCACGCATGCTCTAGACGTTTTGCTATCCTACCTGTACTCCATCGTTCACTTCTGTACACAGAAGTGAATTTAAATAATTTTTTTTCTTTTGTAGAAATTATTTGAATCTTACTAAAATTTTAAATAAAACTGAAAACAATGTCCTGAAAATCTCAGCCCACTAGAAAAGTATGGGAATAAGAAGTCTAGTTTTAAATGTAGCTTTGGGGTCAATATTGTTGTTAGGTATTTATTTTTGCATTTATGTTATGACGGTGGTGTCATAACAAAAAGAGACAGGAAATCAGTCTGAATGCATTAGCAGTCTCCTCTGTGAGGGTATTTCTTTTGTTCTCGTCTAATGAACCTGAAGCCTTAACTGCCATTTCATCCTAAAGGTGCTTCGTCTTCCTTCCATCAGTGACACAATGTGGGGAAGCTTGGACTTGACCAGTTGCATTGCTGTAGGTATTCTGAAGGCAAAGCAATGCTTCCATTTGCTTGCTATAAGATAGATCAGTTAATAAAATAAAGACAAATAGATCTATACATAGACTGGTAATACCATACGTTATTCTTATATGATGTTTTAAGATCCCAAAGTGCTTTCATGACGGTATGAAATAATGATGCAATTCTGAAATACAAGTGTCTCACAGCAGCTTTTTCTTAAATGTCTCCACCACAAAGATCAGACAGTTTTTCTGACCGCAATAGTTTAAGTCACTTCAAGGAGTCCCACCAAAGCACACAAGCTATACAAATCTGTATCTTTCCGGGATGCACTGTTGAATGTAAACTGTTCTGGCCCACTGCAACTCTAATGTGAACATACCAATAAGGGACTGACTTTTGTCAAGTGAAATTACACAGTATTCAGAGTAGTAATGTACAGTCTCCTAAAAAATTCGGTTTAAGTAGAAATTAAATGCAAGTGAACAGCAAAAAGACCACACACTCTTCAGGATATAGCAAAACACAGAACCTCACAGAGTATCTGGATTATAAAGAGAAATCTGAGGACTGGTTTTTTTTTTTCTTAGATTTTATATTTGTTTTTATTGCTATTTTGCTTTATCTTTTCTTGCTAATTTAAGTGAAAAGATCATACATAACTAGCACTGTGGAAAAATGAGAATGATAAGATTAACCCAAGGCATGTAGTATAATCCCAAAAAGAAGGTACCACAAATCTTTTGCCTGCTTTTAAACTGCATAATATAGAAAAATGGAATTTTGTTAAAGCTCTCTGTAAAAAATCAGTAACTGTATACTGATAGTAGATTTTTTTTTTGTTGTTATTTTCTCCAGCTAATATGACTACCAGTAGGTCAAAGAGATTAACTGGAATATAAAGACAAATAACACTTAAACAGATGTCAAGAAATATTTTTTCATTTGGAGACTTAATAAAGTGTAGAGCAAGCCTCCCAGGCAAGATTGTTGAGGCAAAAACACTAAGGTCGTTAAAGAAATTATTATATATCATCATGGAAATGGTATACTGAAGAAAATTGCCTTTAATAAGTCAGTCAGCTTCACTAATTTTCCAGAGGATTTTTTTTTCTCTCTAAATCATATTTATTTGTTTAAGCTTGAGGACATGTGCTTTTTTTTAAAAAAAAATTGTGAATGCAAAAACCCAGAATGAGCAAGACTCATAAAATGCAGTATATACATGGTATAAAAAGAGTCATTAATAGATGAGACTCTCTTTAAGGTACCATAAGTCACACTTTGTATACACAGTGTTGAAATAAAAGCTGATGCTGTTTCCAGAGTTATGGTAACATTATCTGAACCCTTTTGCCTAGTCACCTCATTTAAACCATCAACATTAGCAAATCAGTTGTGAACCTCAGTTTTCTCTTTGTCTTTTTCTCTCTTTCTGCTGATTAAGAATCCACTGACACTTGTTTAATAACCGCTTCGGAAAAAAAGCTGATTCTCGCAATTTATCAGACTGGTGCAGAGCTCCAGTCTCTGCAGCAAAGATCGTAAGGGCCATGGCTGTGTCTGCTATATAAATAAAGCATGCAATTGCTAGCACTGAAGAGTAGAAATGGCTCCAAAACTTTCTTCTTCCCATGCTATCTTTCACACCTAATAACATAACAAACCTGAAGACTAAGTGTTTAACTAATGGGTATTGTAAGTGTGGGAACACATCTAATAAATTCATTATTTTAACTCAGCTGGTACTTGCTGGATCAAGAAATATTTTCAATCAATATTTGCAAATACTTGTGTAAGTAGTATAGTTAGGGACAAAATATTTTATTTGCGGCATTCAGAATCCCTGAAGAAATAAAAAGAATCCAGGATTTGATTGGCTCTGGAGATTCAAAAAAAGATTTTTCAACTGATTTTTTTATACTATTTCAAAACAGTCAGCAATGTCATCTACTCTGTGACTCCCATAAAATTATATATATACACTGGAAGCACTGAAATGAACTTGGAAATAAATAGGCCTACTAATACCCTGAACAGAATCTAGTCCATAGAGCAGAAATTTTCAAGGGAATTACCACCTTCACTGGGAATTAGTTGTTTACTATTCCCTAAATGCTCAGAAGGATAAAATCCTTTGGAAATACTAGG
>NW_010414418.1:24076-37831 GCF_000710305.1 Buceros rhinoceros silvestris
GGAAAGAAATAGCAAGAGGGAAGGAGAAAATCATCAGAAAGAAAAGAGCAATGAAAACTCATTTTATGTGTGTATTAGTATTTGTGTATTATGTTACACTGTGAAAACCAGAAGATACCATAGAGCAGAAAGCCATGCCTGGCTAACAGAGGAAGTCACAGTCTTTCTGGCTGGGGAGTCCTCAAACTCAGAGCAAAGTCTTGGACCATAGGATGTGTCCCTTCTGTGAATACGGACCATTGACAAGTTGACAAGCATGTCAACTTCTTTGAAGATACCATTCATCTTTTTGTGCAGATGAACTTTAATTAAATATAGTTGATTGCTGTTTGACTGGACCCCTCACCTCAGCTCATTGACCAGAGTAGAAAAAGATCTGTTGCTCTTTTAACAGCATGGATTCCTTCCACTGGACTATGACTGGATTCATGGTAGTTGTCGCTCTTAGACAAGGCCTGTTAATGACTCTGTTCTTGGGGTAGTGCCGTTAAACTGAAACTAAAGTTTAAAAATAAGATAGATCCTTTATTTTAAAGAAGGATACTGCTGATTCAAAAAGGTTGATCTGATGATCCAATAGATCTTTGTCAACTTTAATGAAATGCTATACTGCTTCAGGAACATCACCAAACCTCACATTTCAAAGGCAGGCTATTAGTTTTCTGCTAAGCTTTCCTGCACAGTTTCAGAATAACTGAGAAAATGGCAAAAGATCCATTCCTTGAGAGCAGTCTGCTTTAATCAAGGTTGAATGCGGACCTGACCAGAATAGTGATGGTATTGAGCAACAGCTCAAGTTCTTTCTTTAACCTCGGAAAGACAGATAGGGGTGGAGGGAAGTGCTATACTCAATAGTAGAAGTTTTCCTTCATTGACGTAGCAGCTCTTTTGTGGACACAGATTTCACTTCTATTTGTACATTGTAAGGGCAGTAAGCCAGGGTAAGCCTTTAAGTCATTGTAGCAGAACTATACTCTGTCACACATCATCGACTGTGTAGGAAGTAGAGTTGGAAGGCCTGGGGAAAACGGCAGCGCTACAATTCAACACCCTTTGTCATTGAACCAGCTGTGCAAAGTTGAGTTGTGCTTCCTGAGCAATAACTAGCAATCTCTCCTTCCTAATGGCAGTTTATCTGATATTAAGGTTTTAATTCATGCTTCCAGTCCTGGTGTTCCATTTTGTGCAAATTTTTCAGAATTCAAAAGAAGTGAAACACGCTTTAGGGGTAATTAGCCTGGTTTCCTGCATGGTTGTGTTGGTGTCCACCTGTGTTCCCTTCCTGAATAATTTTGAAAGATTATTGTCTTTAAGCAAATCTGTCAGATAAGCAGAGACTTCAAGGATAGCATATATCTAAATGTTTGTGAAAAAGGATAGCTGTCTACGTGGGTGTTTTACCTGGAATTATCTAGTGACTGTCCTTGGTACAGAAAAGAAGTTGGTGTTAGATTTCCCTGATTGCAGCAAATGGTTCAAATTAATACCTTGATCCTGCAAAAAGATAACAAAGGAACTTTCAGAATTTTGGAGTCTGGAAAATCCAATGATCATAGAGATTCAGGCTTCATTAATTCTGATGTGAAGCACCAGCTTCTGCACTCTCTGAAAGAATACTCTGACCTATATGTTGTAAACTTTCTATTTCTCTAGACATTAAAATAAAGCCAAATAATTGGCCCTCATATTTTCACAGGGTCATTAAACAAAAAAAACCCCAACCAACCAAAAGCCAAAACAAGAAAAAAACAAAACAAAACACAAAAAACACTCCACAAAGTTTAAAGATTTTATTGTTGTTGTGGACTGCCTTAGTATTTTCAAATAATTGGGGCTGACAATAACATGCTGGATTCTTCCAAACCATTAAATACAAGACCACCTAGCTTATTTGTAAAACACTGGGTCAGAGAAGCACAACTGTGTTCTACGGATTGTTAATGAACTGTTTGTTATTACTTAATGTTAAAAAGACAATAACTGAGCTTTCTAATAAAACATACAGCATAAATACCCAGTATAGTGTTTAGATACTTACTGATTGATAAATTTTAATATTCCTGAACTACTAGTTTAGATTCATCATGAAAATGAATTTTACTGATCAAACAAATTTTAACTCTTTGCACAAGGTTCATCTTTTTTACATTAAGTGATTAAAAAAAATTTCTTCGCGTTCTTCCCTGAAGAAAAGAGCAAGGAGAAAGAAAACATGATCATAGAAATTTTTCTCATTAGTCTAATAAAGTCCAAGACAAACGTCAGATGTTATGCCAACAGGAACTTAAAAATTTTCAGTAGAGGATTTTAATTAATCTCTTTAGACTTATGACTTTAGTGACTATTGTAAACCTTTTTTATTCCTGAAAAAAAAAAATGCGTATCCAATGGCTAGTTCTAGCAGAAGCTTCCCAAATGAACTTGTCAAGAAGTTTTACCCAGCGCATAAATTCATCTCTCTGTGCAAATAGTTCCATTGCATCTCATTAGACAAAGCAAATATAAGCAAGATCTGTTCAGCCTGTAAATATGGGTAAAAATTACTTATATCAAAAAAAAGTCATATAATTGAAATTCACAGTACTTTATATTTTTACCTTTTTAGAACTTCTATATTTTTTCTCTGTTGATAAACATATGGACTGAAAAATACTCCAGCTGTTAGCGGTCTTTGTAGGATGGGTTTTCTTCCTTGTGTTCTTTAATGTCAATGTAAGCGCACGGATGACCTGCAGTGCTAAATACAATTGTTGTCCTCATGTTATTTATTCAACTTGAGAAATGTTAATTAATTGGATTACCTGCAAGATCTGGATTTATGAACCTCTATTACCTATATTTAGCTTAAGAACAACATTTTCGGGAATGAATGGCATTTCTCTTCATCCCAATACCAAAGAGACCCAGAGTTTTCTTTAATTACATCTATTTCACATATGGAAGCCTTTAGATTCATTGATACTTTCAGAAAAAATATTGGACAGTGACATGTATCACGGTGACATGCACTGTGTACACCATGTTCACCAGCCGTTTTCTCTTGCCTGTGCTCCAATTGATCCCATGATTGTTGTGTTCCTAGCTGCAAAATAAGACATTTTTGAGCAGAGCAAAAGAAAAAGTATTCTTATTCAAGATATGTAGGAAACAGAGATTCTACATCTCAGAAGGGCCTCAGATCCTGATCTCCCAGGACAGGACTGTCTTGTTTAAACCGAGGAATCTCATTCCAGTGTTGTCCTTTGAGGAGTATGTCAGCTGGTATCTGTCTGCTGCTCTGGAGTTTGGTCTCCTGCACATACAATTTCATATGTTCCATCCCCATGCAGATGTCTTAGCTGCCCTAGGCAATGTCAAATGGCACTAACTGTTTAGATAATAGAACCACACCCTGAGTCACCTTACACAGAAATTCTAGCTAATACATAATTATAACAAAAACTGGATGACCACCACTGCTGAACAGGACTATATGAAGTGGATCCTGAGAGAACAGCTGTACATATATTTCTCACTGGTTCACTTCATCATCAGTAAAAGATATTACTGATTACAGGTGCCTTAATTTATTATTCAACATAAAGGCTAACCTGAGGAGTCAAAAATAAGTGTTCAGGCAAAAGATTTTTTCTGAAGCATGTTTTAGATCATTTACCTCTAACTTTTCAGAGTTTCTATTTTAACACAAGACCATACTTATTCAGAAGATGAAGCAACCTCACCACTGTGATCAGATCCTAGCAAAATCAAGCTGATGCATTTTATATCATGAGCATAGGTCAAAAGGCATGTTGCTCACACATTCTGTTTTATCTTCTATCAGAATAAATTACCTGACATGCATTCAGCTTACATGTACTACATGTACTGCAATTAGGGTGAGAAATTTTTCACTCACAATTTATTGCTTATGCATCTTAACAGTTCCTCATCATTTGTTGCTGGCCTTTACACAATTGGTTATCTGTATAGAATACCATTTGAATTTTAGCTTCTTACACTGAGTGATCAGTCAAGTTAATAACTCGCTTTACCTCATCATTCTTTTGTTGCTTTGTTTTGATTAAGCATATGAGTAGTTTGATTGTTTGACTTTTCTTGTTCCAGAAAAGCAGAACATGACCTGTATCTGTGCAAACTTTATGTTTCCCACCTATATAAGTTTACAAAATGAGGAAATCTCTTCCCTAACTTCTGTCTTCTCAAAGGTATCACATTTGAGTCGCAGAAGCATTTATCAGCTGTAGCTGGAATATAATCTCTCCAGACATTCTTACTGAGGCCTGATTCCTGAATTTCTTTCATCTGTTTTTCCATCTACATTTGGAAAATACTGTAGGGATGTTCTAAAAATATTGCAAAACTATCAAAAGCTCATTGATATTAAGATTATATTATCTTTCAGATTTCCAGCTCTATTTGGTTTGCATGGCAGGGTTTTGGAGGGGAGGGCTACAGGCATGGCTTATGTGAAAAGCTTCTAGAAGCTTCCCATAGGTCTGATAGAGCCAATGCCTGCTGGGTCTAAGACAGACCTGCCACTGGCCAAGGGCAAGCCCATCATCTTTGGTGGTAGCACCACTGTGATAACATATTTAAGAAGGGGAAAATGTTGCTGCGCGACAGCAATTTCAGCCAAAGATAGGAGTGAGAATACATGAGACAAACAACTCTGACACCAAGGCCAGTAAAAAGGTGAGGGGATGAGTGGATGAGATGATGAGTGGATCTGCCCCGGCACCTGGAGCAGATATTCCCCTGCAGTTTGTGGCAAACACCATGGCTGTCCCACTGCAGCCCGTGGAAGCTAATGGTGCAGATATCCTCCTGCAGCCAGTTGTGGACCACACACCAGAGCAGGCAAAAGCCCAAAGGAGGCTGTGACACCTGGTAAGCTTGCATTGGAGCAGGGGAAGAGTGTGAGGGAGAGAAATCAGGAGTGAAGTTAAGCCCAGCAATAACAGAGGGAGGGGAGGAAGATGTTTATTTCTCATTATCCTCCTCTGATTTGATTGGTAATAAATGAAAATAATTTCAAGTCAAGTCTGGTTTGCCCATGACAGTAATCACTGAGTGATCTTTCCCTGCCCTTATCGTGACCCATGGGCTTTTCATTATATTTTCCTTTCCCTGTTCAGTTGAGGGGTGAAGTGATAGTGCAGCTTTGGTGGGCACCTGTCACCCACCAGTGTCAACCCATCACAACAGCTATGTCAGCAGCAGACACTTAGAAAAGTTATCCAATGTATGTTGGTGTGTTTAAAAAAAAAAAAAGGAAAAGAAAAAAAATTCTGAAAGGTTCTTCCTTTTTTTAAAATTCTGAGCGTATAGTGCTTAGTACCATTACTAACACATTGCTCTGAAGGTCTGTTATCTCCTGTTCTCTTATTCCTGTTGTTTCCCCTACAGGAATTTGAGTTATTGTCATCTGAGATAAAGATCACATTTGTAAAAAAGAAAAAGTAAACATTTTTTACAGTCCTGTTTATTTGCAAGGTGAAACATTTAATGCAGAATCCAATAGATCTCAGAAGTGAGTTTATTTATTGCAATAGTATCTGGAATTTTATCTTTTTCCAGAATTTAGGTTTCATCTCTCTTGAAATGTAGTCCTTGTTGAGCCATATTTATTATTCATATGTTATACCTTTTTCTGCTTCAATTTATCATTGCACCTTAGGTGGCAGGAAAAATATTCTTCTCCATACTAAGGACTAATAGGTCCCCTGCTTGAATCCTATTTAGAGTTTTGGAAGATATATCGAGGTGAGAAGAACAGTAGTATAAATGGGGCAAACCTATAAATCATCATTCCTTCAAGGTAATTTTTAAGATGATGTACAAGACTCTTATCTTTGCATTCCTGTTTCTTTCGGGTATTCTTAGGCAAAAATATTTCACAGGATTAGAAAAACATACCCTCACCACATTTGAGTATATTATGTGGTAAGAACATAGAAGTAGTCATGGATTTGACCAGATATGTCAATCTGAATATTAAAACCATAAAAAAATACAGGAAATATAACAAATCACATGGTTTTTAAAATTGCCACAGTTGTAGAAAGACTAATTACTATGTAGAGCTAACAGCACCCATGTACAGCTATTAAATGATGATTGTTTGCAACTGAGTTCTAGATATTGCAATGTTTTGTTAATGCCTGAAAAATGAGATTTAACAAAGTAAGGAGTTTCTGCTCTTGATGCTCCACTATTAATGATAGTGGGGCCATTAAAAAAGCCATTAAATTTATATATAAGAAAATAATGACCACTCTACAGTGCCAGTGTTGGAGACATTAGTACTCTCTCGCTTTTATGTACACTTTAATAAATAAGCACACACACAAATACAGTTATGTTTTCTAAGTAGAAAAACTGCCACCCTCTACTCCCCAACAAGTAATGTATTCCTTCTGGATCTTTCATCTTGAACAATGCTTACACTTTGAAGCAACTATGAAAAAAAGAAAAAAGGCACTTTTCACTTTTCCCACAAGACCAATACCACACAGCCATATATGATGATGGTGCATTTTACTTAAAGAGCAAAAAAATAATAGGGAATTTCATAATAGCACATTTGCTGAAAGAATCAACTGAATTGTTTTGAGTCTACTAGTTAACTGCTGGAGATCTTTGATCTACCTGTCAATAAAGAGCAACACAGTTTTCCTCTGTCTTACAAAGAAAATGTCTACTATTCCCTCCCAAGAACTGATTTTTGGGGTTTTACTTTGCTTAAGGTTTTTTGTTTTGTTGTGTTTTATTTTCATAAGAGACACGAGAAATTAAGTTTTTTGATGCCCACCCACCTTTATTTCAGTTTCTAACTCCATTGTTTAAGCTCAATGAAACTGATATTCCACTCTTTTAAAAGTTCCTTGCGAATGAGATGTGCTCTTATCAAATATGGTTTATTTTTAACTCCAGTTGAACCAAATTTGTTGAAAGACTCGGTTATTTGAGTGAGTACATCTTATTGGACTACAGTGCTTTTCAATTTAACCTCTGGGCTTTTGGAACTCATCTGACCCAAGGAATAATGAAATGAGATTTGATGTCTGGCTGACTCTTTTGTATCCATCTTATAAAAATGGTATAAGTGGACTGTTTAGTAGTCAGTAGTCTTTACTGGTCATGAGACTGTCTTCCTTATCTCAACAGGAGACTGGAATATGACAATATTGATTGTACCGAGCAGCTATTTGAGAAAAAAAAAGGAAGCAATTATATTTTGTGCTTTAGCTGATCATTCTAATTACTTTCTACCAAAAGACTTACATTGTCCTTAACGGTATCTTGCAGTATCTCTCTTGCTCACTCTTTTTATTTTCCTCTTGCTTTTTACTTTCTATGTCTCAAGATCTGCAAAAAAGACACAATTTCTACATGTATACTATACCTATCAAAGTGGAGTTTGCATAAGTTGTCCCACTAGGAAAATAGAAAAAATATCAATAAAGGATAGGACATTAGGACATTATTTTTTAATGTTTTAATATAAGAATTCTATTTCCAGTTATAATATTATTTCTGAATATGAAAAGATCAAAATTTCACTTTGAAGATTATGTTAATGTGCTTTTTGACAATAAAACAATTTATGTGTTGTCTCAAATATGTTACTTTAGAAGTATATGACCAGCTTCTGTCCAATCTGTTGCTTCCTGTATGTGCATACTGTGAATTTAATGCAAAGTAATCATCCATGTGACTCCTGCTTTTTTCATTGTGGAGAGAACATGCCTGCACTCTAGAATAGAAAAAAGAAAAATGGGCTATGTGCATTAGTATTTAAGAAAAAACTCTCATGTATTCATATGTGAAAATGTTTCTCACCAGAATTTCCTTTGTTTAAAAAAAAACACAAGAAAATTATTTATCTTTAATTAGGTTAAAACTCATGCATTGAAGAAAGCTGTTAGGTATGTTTTTGACATTTCTTTTAGGTCTGTCCTGATTTAAGATAATCAGGATTAGTTACTTTTAGTAGACACATCAGACAGCCAATGGCATGTTCCTCCCATGACATCAGCCCATCCCATTGGATCCAGAGTTTTGGCACACCCCAGTAAAATTGTTGTTTAAATTAAATTGATTTTGTTTCCCCAAGCTGAGCCTGTCTCTTGTCAGTGACCATAACTGGTGAGTGAGCCCACTCTGTCCCTTGTCCTGTCACTTGTTGCATTTTCACCTGTAAGAGTGATAGAGTGACTCCATGGTGCTTAGTTGCCAGCTGGGTCTAAACCACAACAGTCTTTTTAGAGCCCCACATCAACCACTCCCAAATCACCAACTGAAATCAGAGTAGGACAGTGAGAAAGAGAACCAGATCTTTAATACATCTTTCCACCCACCCCTCCCTTCTTCCAAGGCTCAGCTTTACTACCTCCTCTCCTCAACAGGGCAGGGCAAAGGGTGTGGGGTGCAGTCAGTCCCAGTTCCCTCTATACTGCTCCTGCTGCTTGTTCTTCCAGGGAAACACTCCCCACACTTTTACCTTGTGGTAGTCCTCCATGAACCCCTCCATGAGCATGGTGATCTTCCACAAGCAGCAATTCTCCCAACACCAAACTGCCACAATACAACTCTCCCTCAGAGTCACAGGCTTTTTCCCTCTCTTAAATAGGTTTATTGGCAGAGGCACTGATTGGCTTAGCCTTGGCCAGAAGCAGGGCCAAATTGGAGGGTGGGGTTGGTGGGGGGAAATTTCAAGAAGATTCTTGCAGAGGCCATGTCGGCAGCCCACCCTCCGCTACTGAAACCAAGCCAAAGCTAGCAGCCTCCCCGCCCCCCACTACTGAAACCTCACCACAATGTCCTAGCAGCCACTCTGTACTTCATCACTCTGTGACCCTTACTTGTCTCTACCCAGCTGCCTTCCTACCTTCTCTTCTTGTTTTATTCGCTTTATTTCCAACACTTCCTAATCTATTGCCAAAGCATTGCATATCCCAGCTTCATCACAGCTGTATAGGATTGTGCCAAAATACTTTATGAAGTTTAGTGTTTGGAATGTGTGACTCCTAAATGTGCTAATTAAATTCTACAAGGAGGTCTAAGGGCAATGTTAAGATTATACGCTAGACTAAGTTTGACAAAATAAGAGGTACTAATATGTACTAATATGCATTGCCATATTAAGAAATCTTCATTTTATCTTTTGTTCTGGGAGAAGGATCTAGAGTCACGAACACCCAAAAGGCATTCAGCCTGAAATACAGTTTGACAAAGTACCTAAAAGATTGGATCATCAAATTTGAATCCCTTTACCATGTCCCATCCCTCACTTCCTGCATTCACCTTTGCTGTAATTTTATTTTAGTTTTAATGTTGTTATTTGTAGAAAAAGTTGGACACTACAGCTTTCAGAGGCTGGATTCTATGACCTTGATGCATGTCAGAGATGTTGAGGTGCATTAAACAGGCAAGAGTACATGTGAAATAGAAAGTCTCTACTCCCTCTCTCCTGGCTACAAGGTTCCCCTAACCTCCAAGGGCATTCGGTAATTGTTTATTCCATTGGATTAATATAACCCACGTTATCACAAAAAGTTTGAAAAAATCCAAATGAAACAAAATCCTGGCTGGCTTTAAAATGTGCATCCAAAAAACAATCATTTAAAAAAACTTCCATTGACATATATTGTTGCCAGTGATTATGCATTTGGAAATTTTGGAGACATTACATATTTCAACAGCAGTTACAGGCAAAAATTTCATTTGTTAATTTATATAAAATCCCCCACAACTGTTCAGCACATTGAGAAACCTTAATAGATGACCCTTAAACTACTTCCCCAGTTCTGTAGTTTCAAATTTTTATATGTTGTGACACACAGATAATGATGACCCAAAGCAGATTTATAAAATGTGTGTTTTCATTGTTGGGTTTTTTTTCATTCTACTTATCATTTTTAAATGCTAGAGAGATAGCTATTATATTGATTTGTATTTCAGCATCATGAAAAGGGGCTATTTGGAAAGGATTTGGCAAACATATTTCAGAGATTAATTTGCAAAGATACACATTACTCGAATATCTAAAAGTAGTGTTGCCGAGCAACAAGCTAAAATACAAGAATGATACTAGAAGAAACTAAAATACTTATACAGTCTAACAATATATGCAGATTAATTCTATCTTGCAAACCTCAGAGACTTTTCTGATGTCATATTTTTAGTATGTAATTTTCAACCAACATTCATCATGATACAGGTCCCTCAAATCTCCATGTTTCTGCAATACTTGCCTTTCTGCCATGATTTGAAGACATTGGAAAACCATTTGAAACAATGCCAGTTGTGTTTAATTATTCATTATGCTACTGAACCAAGTATTAGTATTCTGTGGGACTCTGGAGTAATATTGAACAGTGGTTGTGATGATGTTTCCAGATCTAGTTTGTTCTTTGAAGCTTATGCCTTTGTACACAGACCATTTCCTGAGGGATAGGGTGATATTGGCAAGCCAGCAGAAATGGTAATTGTGTCCAAACTGTACAGTGAGTGATGAGGTGCTCTGGTGGGAGAGTAAAAGAAAGTGCAGGGTTTAATTACAGTCTGCAAATCCACAAACTGTGAAGAGAGAGCAGCGTAGACTATGCATTTGGCATTGATTTGTGAGCCATTATTAACTTTCCAGAAACACTTCAATGTTATGAAAGATAAAACTTTACGTAACAAGAGCTGCACCTTACAGCTTTGCAGTCCTACGTAGTCTAACTGCTAGTAAAAAGTGTCGCCTAAGTCAGAGGCCGTTACGCAAAGCAGAATAACTACTTTCACACCTGTACAGATTTACAGTAAAACTGAAAAGAAATCTCCAGTTCACATCATAAAAATATGTACTAGGATTCCAACTCTTTTGAATTTCCCTTCCTCCACAGAGCCTTTCAGCAGTGAAAGTTTTCAGCAGAACAATCTTTCTAATAGAAGAGATCAAGTTAAATTGTAGCAATGGTCAAACCATAGAAAATGGATTACGAACAGCCTGTACGTCAACTTCCTGAAAGTTCAGAGAAGAAGCATGTACAACTGTTAATGACATAGAAGTACAAAAATGACCTTAACGAAATGTAATACTCCTTTAGCATTCTCCAGGAGCAAAAGTAATTAGTGTATCACTGGTCTCTCATCATGGCCAAATCATATGGGGAGATGAGAGAAAATTGAAGAACGAAAAGCGGCAAGACACATAATGTCACATCATAGATGATATTGTGGGCTAGGACTGGTACAGTGAGGCTAGGCAGAGCCAAAGTAGGGTCACTTTGTCACAGGAGAGCCCTGGAGGATGAGTAACACCTCAGCACAGGGTGCCATGTGGGCATGGGTAGAACAACCTGGAGACTGCCAGAGGAACTGTGTGAATGTGGAAGGGATCTCTTGACTGTAAACTGCCTTTAGAGGAGGAACCTTCGACAGCAACTTAGCAGTGTACTGTAGACATGACTACAGTGATCATTTAAACACCATGCTACATTTCTTTGTTTCCTAAGTAATGGAATTTAAATTTCTGCTTATAAAGCTTTAGTTAGGCAGTTGTATTTTTTTCCAAAGTATTTGAGATCTTCTAGCAGTTTTCTTCTGTTCTTTTTCCAGACATTAAACAAGTAACTAGGTACACCTTAATATCCTGGCTACTATCAGAAACGTGGTTTTCAATGTAACTCCTTGGCTCCTGGCTATGCCTCAGCTGACAGTTTGCACGGTGACTCCCTACAGCGATGTTGATTTTTGTATTCTCATCTTGTAAGGTCAGCTGCCACATCACCCTGCTGGCACATCCAGCAAAGAAATATATCTGTCATAAGACAACCCTTTTCGAATTTTTCTCTTGTCAAGAGTTAAAAATGCAGTCTTTCATATATGTCTTTAGGAGTTTAGACTGGGAATATATCAATGTCTATATATAAATAACTGTCTCACTCTTACTTACTTCCTGCAACAACAACCCGTTGAAAGTATTATTCTATTCACGTTCTGGCAGTGTCTATACTAGTAAATTAACCAGTGTCTTGGGAAACTCAGAAGCTGGGACAGATTCATCTATACTGTTAAATTAATCTGTATCAACTTGCACATTCCCAAGCAATTCCCAAACATGGTTTGGGGGTTAACACATGCCAAAGATCTTTCCCAGTAGCAGAATAAATGAGCTTAAGAGTGAAAAAAACTATTGTTCCGTGTCTGCTGGCCTTGTCTTATTTCCTGCTGCGGATATAACACATGATATAAAGTTAGTTTCATCTCTTTTTTAAAGAATATAGTCTTGTTTTCAGTCAAGGGAATCACTTTCCCAGCATATTTCCTTCTTGGAATTTAACAAGGGTGACTTTGACCAGCAGGACTGTGAGAGAAAATTGACATGCTCAGACCCCCTAAATGTAGTGCTTGCAATTTCATGCTATAAATTTACTCCTTCCCAGATTTCTGAAAAAGAACTAATGTGATATACTCCACCAGGATTATCTGATAATTTAAATAAATAAAACCAGATTTTTGGAATGTATATCAGTCTTCGTCCTAGATGGAAGAAAATAAAGTGAGATGGACAAAATAATAAAATATTCATAAGTCATTTCCTATTTCAGCTATCTCATTCAGAAAGCTTCTTTGCATTCCCCTGTGAGAGCCTTCAATTTCTCAATTCTGTTTTTAATGACGAAACCAGAAGCTCTGGTATTTTTTTACTGGGCCTTTTTTCATTCCTTCTTGAGAGGAGCGAACTAGTTTTCTTAGGCTTCGAGCGTCACACCATCAGGCTCAGTTTGTTCATTTACTGTCAGTTTTTAACAGCTCTCTTATAAAATATTACGTTCAGACATTTATTTGTCTCACCTTACGCCAAGGTATAGCTTAATGGATGCATGAAAATATGTAACTGTGAGTGTGATGAAGCTGGTAATGAAAAACAGAATACCTAAGCTGTAAGTAGACGTTACTCTAATGTTCATAAATAACAGGTGTCAATAACTGGTAAAACTTCAATGATAAGCTAATGGTATCAGTGCACTGTTGATTAGAAACAGTTAATTAGCCAGTCTTCCCCACTTTTCTACTCATATCTTGCTCTTTCCTGCAATTCCAAAAATAAGTTACTGGCTCTATTCAGTGAAACAGCTCTGGTTTATAGCTCAATTACTGCATCCTCTCCAATAATCTGGTCAAAAGTAAAAATAAAGTCTATAAATGTTCACAAATTTGCTTCAGTGACATTAAAGGCAATGGAAAGTCTCTAACAGCTTTTGATGTGTTTAAATAAAAAACCCATTCTAAACTTTATCATAATCAATTGCTTTTGAAGTTGGCCTTCTGGGGTGTTTCCAAATTCTGCATGCTCCAGGAAGCTGTAGTTCATTTGGTGGTTGATTCCTTGTTTTTTGGTTTGAGGTTGGGGTTTTTTTTAATTATTATTTTTCACTGTTATTTTGTGTTCTTAAACTTTAAGACCCTGATAACTAATAGCTTCTGGCTGTGTTAGACTCCTTGCCTCATGATACTGTAGGTCCCGTTACCTCTAGAGGAATCAACTGTAGTTAAAACACTTTTAAAAAAGTCAATGAGCACATACTTAAATAAGGGGTTTGGATGCTGAATCCAGAGGGCTGGTTGGTATATATCTGACGTGCTTGCAGGAACATGCAAAAAGTCTTGACATTTATTTTTAGTGCTGGCCAGCAACAATCTTTTATTCTTGTCTTTGTTTGCCAGAATATTTTTTTCTACTTTAAACATTGTGTGTTA
>NW_010414418.1:37934-45128 GCF_000710305.1 Buceros rhinoceros silvestris
GGGGGGGGGAGGGGGGGGGAGGGGGAGGAATGTTTGCAGAAAAAGCACTTTGAATTAGCCCGTTTGGAACCCCTATGGAAAACGTTAAAGGAAAAATATTGGTTCCACAGAGAACAAAAATTTCCACTTTTATTATGATGAGGTCAGGAATGGTTTTTTTGGGTTTTCTCAGTCATCTCCCATCAACTTCCTGAATGTAGACTTAGGATTTGCCGTATGATTTTTATTTTAGCAATAAAACAGAATTAAGAGAAAAGTTCTCCTGATCTGAAAACATTAAAAAAAAAATCCTGTTTTTAGAATTGAAACTTCCGTTTCCATTTGTTTGAATATTTTTCTAGTAATTTCATCCTGATTCCTGAGCTTGCAGCAGATGTCTGTCTAACACACCTCCACTTTCCCAGATCGGGAATAATCATTATGGTGGTGCTCAGTGCATTCTATTTCCCACTTATTAATACAGCTACTACAAATACTGATATAAACCCACAGGAAGACAGGACAACAGTAGCCTGGTGTTCCACCTTATCTATGATCAGTGAAGTGACTACTATTAGCACTGAAGGCACCAGCTCAAATATTCTCAGAAAGTCTCTAAAGAAATAATTCATAGAGGGAGACTTGCAAAAAAGTCTACATCTTGGAAATTCCATAATTCTGTTGTAAGACTTGTATCTTTATCAGATAATTCCTTAAATACTCCAGACACAGTCTTTTCTAAAGGTAGGAAATGTTAATCAAACCAATTAATTTTATGGTAGTTGACTATACCTTCTAACTGATATTATCGTTTTCTCTGATTCAAGGGAAGCAGTTATGTTCTAAAGAGACAGACACATTATAAATGCTTATATTCTATTTCTCTTTTCTGTGGGATTACTTCTGGATTAAATAAAGCATTCAGGCTGCAGAAACAGCCAAACTAATTCTACAAATTGGCATTGATTGGTCATTGAAAATGCCTGTCTCATCTGTTGACTGCAACAAAAGAGGATGAAATCCAAAATGATCAACACTGCATTTCCTATTAGATATGCTGCAATCCACTCAAATGAATTTGAGACTATCTAAAGAGCTAGGATCAGCTAAAGACCACTATACCAACAATAATGAAAACCTAAAAAGAATAGCCATTTTTTAAATTAAAATCTTTATATTAGAAATTACAATCCTACTATTTCGACGCTCATTTTGAAGTTAGATAATAAGCCTCTTTTATGAGGCTTTGCAGTAATCTGAGTTACATCTTACAGTTAAGAATCTGGTTTTACTTATGCGTAATCCACATCTCTCACCAATGCATTTTCTTCCTGAAATACGGCTTATTCACCCTGGCAAAATTTTCTTTTTGGTAAACATGGTTGCATGGCAGTGCGTGGGGCCAAAATGTCAAACCTCAATATCTTCATTTTGCCCCAGAGAAATGTGTAATCTAATTAGAAGCAGTCCTAAAACTACTTTTTCAATAACTCAGACCTTTTCCAAATTTGTTGTCACAAAAGCTTGCAAAACGACCTCACTTTCAACAGTTTATTCATAGTTAACCGCATACCAGAAGATGTGTGTTTGTGGACAGCCATCAGAAGAAGTGCAAGTGAGGACCTGCAATCCTGGAGGAGGAAATTACAATAATTTCTGCCAGTCCTGGAAGGCTGATGGTACTAGATGAATTTAGGCTCCCCATGTTCCTTATATAATGCCAAAACTGAAAAGGGGTGATTCCCATAGCATGATTTATGCAGCCTTATAGCAGGTATGTGGCTGAAATGTAGATTTATTCCCTGACCCCCTTACTTTCGTCTTCCCCTAATAAAGACACACAGTTTACAGACTTTACAACCTTTACAACAGTGCAATAGACTATTGTTTCCCACTCTGCTCTGCATGAGTGTCAGTATGAGGCTGCTGGCCCAGCCTCCCACTGTTATTCAGTGATTTATATTTTGAAGGGGTAAGCTTCATTTTGAGTTCATTAAGTGCAAAGTCCTAAGCAAATTCAGGAACTGCAAATCTGCCCAGATACGAAAAAATCAAATCCACTAAATTTTGCATGAACCAAGAACAGGTTGAGACTTTTGCACCAAAGTTAAGAGAAATTCCCTGAACCAAGTTAATCCATTCTCTCTTAACTTAATATAGGTAGTTTATAATGACTACAATTCTCAATGTGTTTCCAGCTGCCATGAATATTTTCATAGTTTTCAGTTTTTCCTTCAGTGTAAATGTTGGTTTAAGTTTGTGGGAGGGTAATTTAGAGCTGAGTGTGATTCTGTGCCCCGAAGTTATTTTCATACATAGTTGATTTAATTGAGTTTAATATTCTAATATAACCTAGTTCAGGTGCCCCTAGCTATCTTATTCATTTATAAGCTTCTTAAGCGGGCAGCAGCAGAACATACCAAAAATGACAACAATTGCTTGTATTCCTCTACACTGCTTAGATGGTGTTGCTTGCTTAGTTTGCAGGAAACAAAGGGTCCTGTTATTTTCCCCTCAATGTTTTTCTCTTTCATCTTCTCTCCTTTCTGGTGTTCTCTTCTGTCCTTTTCAAAATATGTAGCTTAGTTCTTAAAACAACCTTAAGAGCTAAGATGGAACTGTAGGGGAAACAAGAGTTTGAGGTAGTTTACAAAGGAATTAATGCAGAAGCATTTTCCCTGGCCCATTTTTATCTTCATCCAGTATCACTTTAATAATTCTCTGTTACCCTTCTTTCTTTCCTTGCTGTCATCTTCTACATGTTGTAAAAATGACTTCTGAGGAACTTTGCACATAATTAATTCATTATGGTTGTCTTTAATATGCAACACATCCAGTGCTCTTATAGCCATGAATTTTTCTGGTTTCTACATTATATTTCTTAGTGCATTTTAACTATCTCACCACATCATTTAAATAGACTTTACCTGAATAATACCCTTAAAATTAAACACTCCGAGTGTACTTGGGTTTACTAACTTCTCCTGTCCAGATTATTATGTATTATTATGTAGAAACGAGATCTTAAGCAGCTGGATATTTAAAGGTCTGTACTTAGTTTTTGCTGGAATATTTCCCCGTCTTTTCTAAATATCTTTTCTGTAGTGTCTCAAACGCTAATAGATTATTTTTTTAAAAAAAGAATTCTGGGAGCTATTTATCTGCTTTGAAGAGCGCTGTTATCATTATATTATTTTGTCTTCATTTACCCTTTTTGCCCTAAAGAAATCATGCTAAGTGGGTTTTTCACTTCTACAATTTACTGCTTTTCTTTCACAGTGCATGAAGATGAACCAAATCAAAACCAACTAACCAGTTGCTCCAAAACTGTAATTCCAGTGAAAATTTTTAATTATCAAAACCTCTTAGGCAAAGGAAATGCAACAAATCCCATAAATGCCTTACCCTGAATTTTCTTCTCTTGATAAATTTTGGCTAATGGCTGTCCATAGCAGTCATCAGTGGTTCACACATACCAAGAAAAACCTTCAATTTCTCCTTCAAAGTGTGAGACTTCCTTGTAAAATCTTATTTTGATGCATTTTGAATTAAAAAGTGATTGAATAAACATTGTGTATCTGAAATAGCAAGAAAGAAGAGTGAGATAAAAAACTGGATCCAATTAGGAACTCGAGGAAAAGCAGGGATAGCAAAGCTGAGTATCTAACTTCAGGCAACCAGTCTTTACAGTGCAGACTGGAGGTTAAATTGCCTAGAATCCTGAAGAGGCCAAAAAGTAAACCTGAAAGATAAGATGAACTTGAAATGGGAAGGGGGGTGGGGGTAGTGGGTTGTGGGGTGGGTGAAAGGAGGGGAGGAAGAGAAGTAAATGCTTGAATTAACCAGCTGCAAACCTCTAAGAATATCTCCACCATTTTTCTTACGCTCGAATCTCTAACTCAGACATGAGGGAAGGTATATTTGAGATCCATACTCTCGACGGTAGTTAAAAACACTGCCAAAGCTAATCTTTCATCTTTCAAAGAAGTAGTGATACTTACCCTGTCATTTCAGTTATCAAAATTCTAACATTGAATATGGAGAATTTCACTAGAGTTCTGGTTATTTATGACAGTACTTCAACCACGTAAGATGCTAGCAATGCATTACTGCCAGGCAGCCCTGCAATATAGTTTTCAAGATTTTCCTTAGTTCAAAAATATCCAAAAATTATTTGATGGGAGGAAAAGAAAGACATTTTAAAAATCCAACCTGTAGTGATTAGAGAGTTGCTGAGGTGGTGGAGAATCCAAGCTCCTCTTCCTTCTTCAATTAGTTGTTCTTTTTTATATTATATCCAATTAATGTTTTGTCCAAAATATATCAGGTCTTTGAAGGAAGAAGGGGTGTGTAAGGTAGAATTATTACTGAAGCAATAGAAATAATCAAGCTGGATTTGTTGTCTCTCAGTCTTACTGATTTTGGAATAATGCTCTCTTGAAACAGAGCTGACTCAAAGACGGGAGGAGCATGTATCAATATTTTAGAAAAAATTATGCCGTTATGATTAGTATCTAATCGACCCTTAACAGCATGTCTGAATCCAAACAAAAGCAGATATCAAACTACAGTTTCCAATGTCCTCAGAGGAAGCTTTTACCAAAGAGTTTTTGAGTGATCATCTCTACATTAGACTTCAGATGAGCTGTAGAGCACACAGAACCTAATTTTTCTTGAACCCTGTCTGGCAGGCAGGAGCACAGTTTTATTCAAACCCTTCAGCCTCATTCAAACCTTTCTGAAGTTAGGCTGAGAATTGTCTAATGTATGGATTCTCAGGTCTGGGCTAAGTGCCAAACTGTTCAGTCCTCTTAGGGCTTAAATAATTCTGAACATGCACACAAGCAGAATTTTATGGATCTGGAAATCATTCATTTCAAAATTTAAGGATCTTAGATATTAGCAGTTAAATGACATCCAGAAAATGGAAAGAGACATCTATTTCCAGACCTGAAATATGAGATTTTTTACTTACTAATTTTTAAAAAGTCAAAATGTAATCACCAAAGACAGCCCTGGTGTGAAGTTTTTCACAATTAATAGTATTCGTCCTCTTGGATTGCCACATTACAATGTGTTTTTAGTTGTCTTCCCCAATCACAGATCTATGCATAGACCTTGTGTAGGCATCTAAATAACATGGATGTCTAACAAAGGAGAAAAAATCCAGAGCAGGAGCTCTAAATTCTGAGCACTTATACTTTGAGAGTCTTTTTTTCTACTGAGCTTTGTATTCTTATGTTCATCTATATTTTACCCTCACTGGTTATAAAAATCCCACATTTTTATATGTTGTGTCATTCGTTTGATTTTTCAGAAGTTGCAATTACAAAGTCATTTGCAGGACAATTTAACACTTTTATCCTATTCAGGACTACTCATCTGCCACAGAACTTAGTAGTGTAGTGAAATAGATTTGTTATATTTTACTAGTTTTAAGCTAAGCTTTTGTGCTGGGAGGGCTCTGATTTGCTCACAGAGTTCACGTGTAGGCAAAATATGACTCTTCACAGGCCTTAGTGAATAATTAAGGAGGAATTGCCATTTTACTTCAGTTCTGCACAACTAGCAATCTTGTCCTGCTGTCCAGCTTCAACACCCAGTGAAGCCACTTCATAATTAAAACTCCTGAGGACATTCAGTTACTTAGTAGGCACGTCTCATTTAATGTAAGTTTGGCATCCTTGAAACACAGCTCCATTAGTGCACAGACTGTTTGTATTCGCAGAAATCACTGAGCACTTACCTCGAACCTTTGACCATGTATGCTGACTTTGATTTGGACTGTAGTCCACAACAATATGCACCAGATGTTTGGTATTACATAAAAGTAGCATTTATCCAAAAGTGATTAAAACAAATACTGCAAGTGATCTAAGAATGATAAAAAATAAATTTGCTCTTGTCCTAATGGAATATATGTCATAGTAAATCTGTAGACTAAAACTATTTTTCAGTAGCATTTGAAAGGACTTAATTGGTTTGTTGTCACATTTTCTGATCTGTCATGGAGTCATAGTAACTTTTCTGTCAAATTTCTGAGATTTTAATTATTTACAATCTTGTATATCAAAGTTGATCTGTTGTTTCTTTCTGTCAGAACAACAACAACAAAATGTCATCTAAAGGGGTGTGCCAGAATGCAGAGCTGTGGTTATTACATGAGATCAAGTTTGTAGAAAACTTGAGTAAAACAAGCTGTTGCAGATCAAGAAAAAGAGTAAGCTGTGTGTGTGAGTGGCAAGACCAAATACCCCACCTGAAAAAAGTAATAAAACCCCTCAATGCTGGATTAATTCCCCTTGCTGTTATTACTTTTGCAGCTCCGAAAGTTGATCTATTTTAGACATAGCCTGGAAAATTATATCCTGGAAGTTTTGCAAAAAGAATAAAGGAAATTGTTTTACACTTCTCTTAGCCTTTAATAAAAGTCTCTGAATTATATAGTCAGCATACTTTCAAGACAGCACCTCTCTTATGTTTAGCTTTTCAAGGTTATTTAGGCACTGTACCCTCCCTAAAATCGGTGGAACATCTGGGGCCTAAAAATAAACTACACACATTCCTCAGTATAGCCAGGCACAGTGCCACCAAAGGGCTCCTCATCCTTTGCCTTGTGCAAAACCATGCATAAGGCCAAAATGCACACATTTCTGACTCCTGTCCAAGTATCCTGGGGATCCTAGCACTCCCTGCTGGTAAAGGAAGACATGAGCCATCCCTCTCTCTCCTCAGCATCCTTACAGCTTTCTTGCATATTTTTTTTTCTGTAGCAAGACTATCCACTAGCTTCGCACTGTGTTGGCTGATTTGTCCTTAAACTGGCCTTTAGCAACCCTGCCCAAGAGCTAAACTGTGTAGAGAGTGAGCAAGTCATCATCTTTGTGAGGTGTCAAATATGCTAGTGAGGCTGCTCTTAAGGGATAGTCTGCACACAGCTGTTAACCCTTCTGCAGATATGGGCCTCAGCTCCTGTCTTGCTGTTACATCATTATCAGTGGTTGTATCTTTACCCAGGAAGAGATATGCATTGAAGCAATCAGAAAATTCTTCCTTGCATCAGTTTCATGATTTTTTTCCACTCTTTTTTCCCTATTCGTCACTATTGTCAATATAATTTCTTAGACATGTTCTAAAATGCCTGTGTCTAAAAGAGGGTGATGGGTTAATCCTAGCCTGCAACTAAACACTATCCAGCCACTTGCTCATTCCTGC
>NW_010414418.1:45211-49615 GCF_000710305.1 Buceros rhinoceros silvestris
TATCACTGATACCAGCAGGAGAGGAGAGAGAGTCAGAAGAGTAAAAGGAAGAAAAACTCATGGGTCAGGATAAGGACAGTTTAATAAGTGAAGGAAAGAGGAAAATGAAACTGAAGAACATGCAATATAAAAGCACTCACCACCTCCCATCAGAAGACTAATGCCTAGTCAGTCTTCAATAAACAGCTGCTCTGGAAGAAGTGCACTACCATCTCTGGTCTTTATTGCTGAGCAAAATGTTACAGAGCGCTGAATATCCCTTTGCCTAGCTGGGATCAGCTGACCCAACTCTATCCCCTTGCAACCTCTTGCCCATCTATAGGCTCCACATTATGGGAGCGAAGTGTGAAAGAGAGAAGCTAACGCTGTGGAAGCACTGTTGATCAGCAGCTAAAATATTGGAGGATCTAGCCTTTGATGCATTCAAGTGAATCTAATGACTCCCCTTTAATTGACCAATGACTTCTGTCTCCAGAAAAGCTATGGAAATGTCTTTAGGGAATTTTTTGGTTAATATTTCTCACTGTGTAATTTGATATTACATATGAAACATTGAAAACTAGAGTGGACAAAAGTAATACTGTAAACATATGTTCGTGCATTACTCTACTGCTAGCCCTAGCAACCCTTTATCCCAATGATATGTCTAGTCTTGATTTCCACTTTCTGAAATCTTAGTTATTCATGTTTTCAGGCAGGAATAGCAGAAACAGGGGCAGTGAGGTAGATCAAACAGCACCAAAGTTTCAATGCTAGGATAATTTATGGTGTAATAGGAGAAAGAGGTAGTTGTAATTATAAAAATTTTTATAATGAAGCTATAGTAAATACTTTAAATGAAGTAACTAGAATTTTAATAATGATTCCTTTACATTAACAACATTCTTATGATAACTAGTCTGTATGTAAAACACTGCATAAGAATCTATAACAAATTTCAAGCAGGACTTTGCAACACTTCAAAGTTGCCTTTCTTGAAAGATTAAATAATCAGAACTGTTATTCACAGCAATAAAACCACTCAGGTGTAAAAGACAGTTGTGAACACAATATATTATTTGACCAAAACCATTTTAAATACAACCTAAAAATGGAACTTTGAAAAAACTGGTTCAGAAACATAGTTGTGTGACAGTAGTGAAAACAAATTCGTTAAAAGATAATTCATAGCTTTAAAATCTAGGGTTTTAAAAAAACATTATCGGAGTTCATCTGAGTCTTCAGCATTCTCAGTTACAAACTTCTAGATACTAAGAAAGTAAAAAAGTTTACCTGAATTATTTAACAGCGAGGATTATTTAAATAAAACTTCTTCAGTAAAAATGATGCTCTTTATTTATTCTTATTTTGAAAAACCTGCTTCAAACAAGAGTTGTTTCATGCTAAGTTAAAAAAAAACTATATTGGGCTACAGAACTTAGATTTGGATTTGTAACCTGAAGCAAGTTTTTTGTACCAATCCAATTATAACAAAACTGCATTTTAACTGAAATGACAAAACCAACAAATATCACTAAGCTGCAGGATAATGACAAACAGAAAGTTGTTTTACAAACTTCTTTTTGTAATCCAAGCATAGAATACAAATAAAGTATGTTATATTGCAGTAATAAGCTCTCACGTTGCTAGCACATTGAAGAATTTAGATGTCAAGTTATTTATATTTGGAAATTAGTCCTTCAGTGTAATCCTGCTGGGTAAGCCTAAGCCATTTTGTTTTCTGCAGGAGTGTATGGTCACATGTTGTCACGATGATGTTGTACCAGCCTGTTGATGTAAATATAAATAAAGTTATTATTCAACTAGAAGATCTCCTAAATGTAAAGCATCCTCCCACATAACAAATTTTAGATCTGATGTACGAGAACCAGAAGAAAGAGGAAAAAAACAGAATTCATCCTTGTAATTAGGTCACTTGTCCTTGACCTTTGGGCAGCCAAAAGAAAACACCATTTCAGCTCCTATAATTTTTTTGATTTAAAAGCTACACACAGACAGCATGAAGCCTGTGGCATTGCAAGACAATGAAAGGCTGTTTGGAGTGACTTTGCTCTTCATTCTTCTGTATGCAGCACAACTGCATAGCCCAACACCAGAGAAGGCTGACCAAGACATCTAAGTGACGCTAACTGCTTGGCTTTTTCAGACTGGAAAAATGTCTGCCATGTAATATAGTCACCTCGACAGAGGCTGTTTAGCTGAGAGCTGCTTCTCATCCTGTCCTGTAACCTGTAACAGTGCCAGGCCTCCAAACGTCTTCTGGCGTGTCCCTCTCTTGCTCAGCATGGCCTTTCACACAAGCATTTACTAGAGCGGATTATAGGGCAAGCATACAGAACTGAATTGCGTTTTGGCACTGTGCGTGTTCTTACAGGCACCTTGAAACTGTTTTGGTGTTTTAAAGAAGCATGAAGACAGGAGGAAAATGAAAAGCAGATTCACATCTTCAAACCCTCAAATGTTAGTGGTGCAGATCTTCAGTGCTTTTAATTTCATAATTTCTACTGTGATATCTATTAAAAATGATGGGAAAGAACAAGAATTTCGAATGCCTGAAAATATTCTGTGAGGTTCAGGGACAGGACCAGATTTAGCTTTTCTGGCTATTATCACTATCTTAGTAATATTCTGTAAATAAATTCAAATACAGAATACCAGTGTGATGGAGAAGGCTTTAGTTTTGTGGTTCATTGAGAGCAATATATTTTTAGAAGAATTTGAATGAAGAGAAGATAGGGATTTGGCATAGGATTGAGGGAAGTAATTTCATGCAATTTATGAACATGGAAGAAAGCGCAAAAATGAGAGTGGGGAAAGAAAGTTTCCAGACTGGCATCTTAGTAACAAACAGATTTGAAAGCGAGAGTTATGTGACATCACTTGCAGGGTATTTTTTTGTTTCTGGACTATTTTAGCAAATTACTTTCTTTCTCTGAACAGATGGGTTAACTATCACAAGAGATGCCTTAAAAAAAAAAAAAAAAGATATACTTTTAATTACTTCTTACTCTGTCCTGTCCAGAATCTTTGTGTGCCCTGTCAACAGAAAACCTGATCTACGTTGGAGAGACTCATCACATTTATTAGTACCACACACTGGGGTCTGACATTCAAAAATTGCACACTTGAATTGCCTATATCCAGTCTTCTTTTACAAAAGAAAATTTAATCTTGCACTGAAAAAAATGTTTTGTTAATAGACAAATGTGCGTTTTACTGACAGAATTAAATTATTTTGCAATAGCAACAGTATCTGTCCTGAATACCTAAAATTTGCAAGTCAGAAACAGAGGAACAATTTTTCATGTTAAATGGTTTGACCTGAATCTAGAAAATATAAATATTTACTCTGGGTAAACAAAAAAAAAAAAGAAAAGAATAATCAAAAATTGTAAAATCAAAACTGCATTATGTACCATGTTCTGTTCTATTCTGTGCTTTTTATTATTGCAAATTTTGTATGTGACTTCTTTATTTCTCGAAGGCATTTTTGGAAATCTCTTTTGAATACAAGGACATGTCCAGCTATTGCTGATTGAAAGACAAATGTCTACACTCAAATCCAATCACAAACTTCTACTATTACTTCTAGTGATTCAAAATATACCACTTCTGTGAAACATTTCAAGACAAGTCTCACTATAAAGTGTCCGGTGAGTTAAGTGTATATCCTTTATTGTTCCTAATACAAAGAGAGAAAACTAACTAATACAGAGGTAGAAAATTAATTAGAAATTACATGCAAGCCACAAAGCCATTACTAACAAGGCCATCTTGAATAGCTTCACTATTTCACACTGGTATACATCTCAAATCAACACATGAAACCATCTTACTGAGCTGTTTCTTTAGAAGCAGGGCTTCTTTGAACTCAACGTTTTGTTTCAGTGTTGTGCCTTTTGGAAACAAAAGTACCTTGATGTAAACCTGGGATAACGCCTGTGCTACTCTATGCAGGCATACGGAATACTAAAAGCCGACAGAGTATTCAGCCTTCCACAATAGCATACCCTTTCTAAATGTTCCAAGAATCACCTCAGCTTCTGTATACCGACCCAGAGAGCATTTAGTCTGCTTCAATGACATGGTTCAGGTGCCTAATACTTCCTTCTCTAAATATTCCAAGATGAGCTAGTGTTCATAACTTGGTTTTAATAGAAAAAGTCACCTGTCGTCTTCATCTGCAGTTGCCTACAACATCAAGGGTTGTACTTGCTACAACAGTTGAAATATTGATGCTGCTGAATGCAGTAGAAGAGCTCATGTGGATTTGAATATGGTAATATTTTATGAAATAACTCAAAGGCTTGTCAAACTGAGTGATTTCTTTGGGGAAAACTCTCATTTCTCTAAATGTCTGCATACACTGCATGTTAGAATCATAGAATCATAGAATCATCTGGT
>NW_010414419.1:0-12128 GCF_000710305.1 Buceros rhinoceros silvestris
TCAGAGCTCGGGGCGGGGGGGTGCGATCTGCTCCGGTGCCCCTGGCGCTTCCCGCACTAGAAAAGTAAATGGCGACTCGCGTGTGTGTGCAGGTGTGGGCGCCGAGCGCAGCTTCCCGGCCGGGCCGGCCGCCTCCCCCGCTCCCCTCCCCGCCAGGAAAGATGCCCGGGGTCTTGCCGAGTGACAGCACTGGGCCTGCGAGAGGGAGCCCCTCGAAGAAGAACAGGCTTTCGCTGAAGCTTTTCCAGAAAAAAGAAGCGAAGAGAGCCCTGGATTTCACCGAGTCCCAGGAAAATGAACAAAAGAGTTCAGAGTTCAGGGGCTCCGAGATGTACGTGAGGGTTTCACTCTGAATAAGCGTTTCTGGTTCTGTCATGAAAGTAGACAGACCAGAATGATGTTTGATGCCGTGGATAAACCACGCTGCTCTATCCACTCATTTAAGCTGTATATTCTTACATAAGCATGAGCTTGAACAGGAACTAAATAAACCCTTCAGCCAAGTTAACCAAACTGAACTAGATTTCTGTACCTATTTACTGCTGAGAAAACAAGTGTGCCGTTCCACAGATGTTTAGCTGGCTGGTGTAAACTTTTTAATAACCTGAAGAATTCAGCTCATTTGAAGTTAGTTATTTTGCTGCTGAACTATTTAAATTATATGAAAATGTAGGGTTTTGCAGAGTGAGTTTTTATGAAAAATACTTTTTTTTACAGTTTATTTCTGCTACGAGTAAAAGACTCGGTCGTGCTGCTTATTGAGGTTCATTAGGGTGTTACAAGCGCTGAGCAAATCTGTCAACTCATTTCATTGCAGCCAGTGAGGAAATTTAAATGGGAAAAATTGCTTAATCATGGTCAATTAGAAACGTATTGGAGACTTGAAATTCGGTTCTGTTGTGTCAGTACAACGTGTTATCACTGTATGTATTGTGATGGGTTCAGCGCTTCCTTTTGTTGTTTTCTTGTTGTTATCCTTTTGGTTTGCATCCAGAAATGAAGTGATGTGAATCCACAACAGGGAACAGTCACAGAAAATATGTTCCAGACGCGTTTTTCGTAGCACTGCCTTAGGAATGAACAAAGAACTTCCAGACCTTCTTTAAAGAGAACTTTCTTGGTTCCTTAAATTGGCCTCCTACTTTTTTTGCAATGTATTGGAACTAACAGCAGCTTTGCCTGCTTCTTGTAAACCTGATTATTGCAGCGTAGGTTGCTGAAGAGAAGCGTGACAGTTGAGCAGTCTGCGTTTCAGCAGCCACACAGACACTCAAACACTTCGATGTGATTTTGGTCTGTCCGTGTTGGTTTTTAATTCTCTGAGCCAGCCTGAAGCTGGTGGATGGTGGGGAGAGAGATGTGTGTGTACCAGGGGAGTCACATTTAACAGCTGCCACTTACACGCTGTTTCCTCTTTTCAACAGCGATCAGGTCGTTCCTGCGGCACAGCCTCCCTTGCTCGTTAGCTGTGAGAAGAAAGACAACATGTTGCCTTTTGTGGGCTTGAACAACCTGGGTAACACATGTTACCTGAACAGCATCCTTCAGGTAAGATGGTCTACAGGCGCCTCGACAGGGCGGTTTGCTTTCGGTTGCACACAAGGGGATGAGATTTGCGGTGTGATAAGACGTGGATGTCTGGATGTAGAGTGAAGGGAATCTAATTAGAGTGGGGAAAAAAAAGATGATGCTGCAGGAAATGTGTGCGCCATAGATCACCTTTGATGGGGTAATTTTGGGGGTGTACGTACTCTGGGCACCTCCCTGCGATGAACAATCCCGCGGCCTTGGGAGACACAAAGCTGGTTTGATCGTAAACATGGATGTGTAAATGGAGGAACTTCTTACTTCACCCATTCTTCTCTTGCTTTAAACTCTTGCTTTCAGGTGTTATATTTTTGTCCTGGTTTTAAAACTGGAGTAAAGCATTTATATAACATCATTTCTAAGAAGAAAGAATCTTTGAAGGACGAAGGAGAGCAAAAAGCAGAAAAGGTAACGTACCTCATGACACCTTCCTTTACTTGTGATCGTGTGAGTGAGGCCAGGAGCGCATGAGAATTTCACTGTGGTTTCTTCTGTCCTAAGAAGTTTTGCAGTGTCGTTTTCTTATGGTGCTAAAGATCCATCTGAGTTGTTTTGAACATGTGTTCAAACTTGAGCGTTCAGAGCGGCTGTGAACTTGTAAGCACAAGTCTTAAGTTTAACAGGAGACATTCGAGAAGGTATCTCGCCACGCTTCTGCCATGAGGATAATTATGATACAGTTCTTTGAGTGGGTGGAAATTGGAGTTCGGGTTTTTAAAATCATGGTGAGTCTGCCAGTTTTCCAACTTGTTGTTGCGGGCCAAACTGCAAGTATTTTTACTCTTTGTATGTTTTTATTGCAGGGAAATTGTAAAGAAGATCCACTGTCGAGTTACGAACTGATCTGCAGTTTGCACTCACTGATTCTGTCAGTCGAGCAGCTCCAGGCCAGTTTTCTCTTAAATCCAGAAAAATACACGGATGAGCTCGCCACTCAGCCACGAAGGCTCCTTAACACCCTTAGGTACAAATTACCTTAAACATGTTGTCAGAATGTTCACCTCAAGTTTTGAGGTCACTGTTGCACACAGCATTAGAGACTCGTGGGAGGGAGATGGTCTTAAATCTGGGGCATTGTTACAGGAAGTAAGTTTTTATTGTTATCCCTATGGTATAAATTCGAAAGTGCATTTAAACCAGTCCTTTGGCTGTGGATGTAGAACAGTACATAGCGTTAAGCATGTGCTGACCTGAGAAAGACCATCCCTGGGTTGCAGTCGAGCTTGCATTTAAATGCACAAGGCGGTAGCTGCCTTCCCATGGCTGTGTGGGACAGAGAGGCCTTCTTTCCAGCCTGGAGGGGATCCTCCCCTGCTTTTATATCTGAACTCCCCAGTTTAAACCTCAAGTTATGTTGGCCAGGTAGCAAAGAATAACTGGTCTTCATTGCTTTGCTCTAGAGAGCTCAACCCGATGTATGAAGGCTACCTGCAGCATGATGCCCAGGAGGTTCTGCAGTGTATCCTGGGTAACATTCAAGAAACATGCCAGCTACTGAAGAAGGAAGAATTGAACAAACTGCCCGTGGAAGAGCCTACAACTAAACTGGAGGAAAAACTTCACCACAATACTGAGAGCAATGGAACTGGTGGCCCTGCTGCGGAGGAGGACAATGTACCGAGTAGCCTCGCTGGAGAGACGGCTGAAGACAAGCTACTCAAAGGGAACGGGAAAAGAAAAAGCGATGCGGAGGGTGGCAACGCAAAGAAGAAATCCAAAGTATCAAAAGAACAGATTGCAGCGGAAGAAAATCAAAGACAAACCAGGTCAAAGAGGAAAGCGACTGGAGAAAAGTTAGAAAGTCAAATGGATGCCAATGCCAAGTGTTCCGGTGAAAACGAGGGCGCAAAGCCAACCCAGAAGAAGTCACGGCTTAGATTAAACTGGTTAAAATCTTCATGCAAACAGCCCAGTATTCTGTCTAAATTTTATAGTCTAGGAAAATTAACTACAAACTTGGGATCCAGAGACCCAGGGAAAGAATATGACGACTGTGAGCTTGAAAAGTCATCGGTAAAGGGCGAAAATGGCAGCAATATTAAAGAAGAATATCATGAAACAGCGTCTCCTTTGGAAAGCCATAATGCGAAAGGAACTGAGAAAGAACCAAAAAAGGAAGGTTGGTGAACAAGCGTATGTGCTTAAAATCAGTATGATTAGAAAAAAAGAATATATGGACCCAGCGGCTCCTTTGGAAAGCCATAATGAGAAAGGAACTGAGAAAGAACCAAAAAAGGAAGGTTGGTGAACAAGCGTATGTGCTTAAAATCAGTATGATTAAGAAATTACTGTATGGGGGGAGTCAGCCTTCAGCTCTCTAAATTCAACAGTCCTTTTTCAGGAACTGAAAGCAGTTTTTATGAGAGAGAGTTTATACGTTTGTAATATTTTTTTAATAACTTGACCTGTTTGGCTTAGATCTGAAGAGGTATTTCTCTAACATTATGTAATCACTGAACAATATAAAAAAGAAAAAAGGCAGACTACTACCAGGTTTGTTTTATCACTGATTTTTGTCATCTGTAGAAATAGCATGTGGATTCCAGATGTAAAGGAAGATCATGGTCAGGAGCAAACACAATCAAACCCCACTGTCTCTGGCTTTGTGTCTTGAGCCTTTACAAACGGCATCCTCCCCTTCCCCTCCTGTTCTTTACTCCGTATTTCCCAAGGACTAGGAAGGACACCAGCTGTATTATATGTGCTAATTGGTTGGATTTGTTTGTGTCAATGAAACAAGATCCCTGTTGAGGGAAGGCCCTCGGTATGAATTCAGTCCTCACTCATTTGGAACTTTCTTTGTGATCCACCCACCCATTTTTATACAAATTTACAGGGACGCAGAATCCTTTGAGATCTGCATTTCTTCAGCAGGTTGGAGTCAAGTTTAAGAAGGACTGGAGGAGAGGACTGAGAATAAATAGGAACCAGGCAAAAACACAAGCGTGATGTTCCTTGAGGAGGCCAACAGTCCCTACTAAGGAGCTTTGAGGACAAACACAGATTTTTCCAGATACTGTCACACTTGCGGTATAAAACAAGAACCTAATCTTAAAACTAACTAGACTTCAAGGGCCAAGAGGAGGCTCCCTGTTTTGTCACAAGTAGATGACAGTATGAAAATTGCACATGATAAGCAGCTCTTTATTTTTTTTGTTTATTACTATCTAGCATCCCTAAAAGGCCATGTCTGTAACACAGTGATTCTCCAAGGCCAGGCAGGTTCTGAAACGTCTGTGGAATAAAAGGCATGTTCTGGCCTGTTCCTTCTCTAGGTACAGAGCTGGCTGTTTTTGAACTAGTGGAGAAACTCTTCCAGGGCCAGTTAGTGCTGAGAACAAGATGCCTGGAGTGCGAGTGCTTCACTGAACGAAGAGAAGATTTCCAGGACATCAGCGTTCCAGTGCAAGAGGATGAACTTTCTAAAACCGAAGAGAGTTCGGAAAGTAAGTAACTACCGAGAAGGGTTGTGATGTGCTTCTGCTCCAGCCAGCCACCGAGGAGGGAGTGACCGAGGAACACTGCTCCTGTGGGTGCTGGTTAAAATTAGATGCTGTGCCGTTATCTCTTGTTCTGATTAACTTTAGACTTTGGAGACACAGCGCTGATAATGTAGACAGATCTGGACAGTATTAATACGGTTTCAGGTCTTGCCTGCTCATGGTCCTTCACTTACGGATGTGTTTTCCTGCAAAGAAATATGTATTTTCTTTGACTTGGGTTTCCCGTTCTTCCTGGAAAAGAAATTCTTCTGCTTTTTCTTCATTTCATATCTGCATTTTTTCCTCAAAAATAAATGAGAAAAACCAGCTTTTTTCTGTTAGTTTATTGTAAATAATTTCTTTTTTTCAGTATTTTGTTACCTTATTAGCGGTTGTTTTATAGCGGTAAATGTTAGTCCTCTGGCATCTTTCACGAATTCTACATGCCCCCAGTTTCCAGCCATGGCAGCAGAATTACTCTGTGCATCTTCTGTTTTGAACGTACCGAGTGTTCTTTGCAGTGCTGATAAGTTTTTGAACGTGTGTAACCTGACAGACTTGGGTTTGTGGTTACTCTGGTGGGACACATAAGTAAATAATGGCCTATCTGTGAATGTAACGATTCCCTTCTCTAGTTTCTCCAGAGCCAAAAACAGAAGTGAAGACTCTGAAGTGGGCCATTTCTCAGTTTGCCTCGGTGGAAAGGATTGTGGGAGAGGATAAATATTTCTGCGAAAACTGCCATCATTACACAGAAGCAGAGCGGAGCCTTTTGTTCGATAAAATGCCTGAAGTGATCACGATTCATTTGAAGTGCTTTGCTGCAAGTGGCTTGGAGTGAGTATGCGGATTGACTGAGTTACGGTGTGCGTACCAGGGGGAATCTGTCCCAGGAGACGAGAGTGGTTTGTAACTCTTGCAAAAAGCAGGTTTCTAGATGGGGGTTAGCTCCACACTTTAGCCCCTCATTTCATAAAGGCAGAACAAGTAATGAGAACAAAACCGAACTTTGTGGTCACGGCCAGTGTAGTACTTTGGTCTCTAACTTAATGCAAGGCCTAAAATTTGGATAGAACAATCAGGAGAGAAGTATTTCGCAGATCTAACACATGACTGGAATCCTTTAAAATACAGAAATACCAGCGTCATTGACCTTCAACTGCTGAGCCATCAGTTTGATGTTAGAGAGTGAGGAATCCTTATTTTTTTGAAAGAGATTGTTCGTACAAGAGTGTTCTTTGACTTTCTGCATACTTGGTAATGTAGGGATTTCCTTTGGTAAGGGAGTTAACCCAACCAAATCTCCCTTGTCACAGATCAAACAATGCCATGACACCTCGCACGCTGGATTTCTCCACTGATATTCAAATAATGAAGAATGACAGGCAGCTTCATCAGGAGAAACTTCTCCTACACAGTAAAATATTACCCCAGACCCTTCAGAAAATTGTTACACCATTAGTGGTGGTTTTGAGAGCAACTACACAATTTCAGTCACATTTTCATGAGGTCTTCGATGGAATTCAGTTTATTCTATTTGTGTCACCAATATATTGTAGAAGTTGAAGCATGTAGGACCTTTGGCACATAGAGATACCAGATGTACGTTGACAGATGATTGGTCAGAGGACACTCTGTAAACAAGTGCTGATAACTGTGGTCAGTATAAATCAGCTTTGTGAAACAACAGTTGTCAAGGATTATATCAAGATACTTTGATAGGTCCTTCAGATTGTTAAAACGAGAATTCTTGCTCTGCCTGGCTTCAGTATTTGGTTGAGGAGTATCTGGGTTTTTAGCGAAGTAGAAAGGAAACTTCTCTGTCTCTGTCATGTCTGCTAACATCTCTTCATACAAGTCTAGAATTGTAACATACCACCACTCGAGGTGTCCACCTGAAAGAAACCTTGGTTATTATTTTCAGTTTGCTCCTACATTTGGTTCTTTTTTGTCCGTAAGAGGAACTGTTTGCAGGTTAACCAGCCCTCTCCTGAATCACTTATGTCTTCTGTGCTGGCAGTCTCCAGGTCCTTGCTCCAAAATACTTGGACCTCTGGCTGGGTCAGACTGAATTCAGTCTCTTGTGGTGTTCCTTGTGTGTCTTCTGAACCACAGCATACATGTTCTGCCAAGACCTAGCAGCCAGAGGTTAAGGAAGTCACAGTGGAAAAATGCAATGTAGAACTGGAGTCGGTGGTGAAGCTGAAACTGCTTAGAAGGTTGTTTCCCAGTTCGTGGCTTGGACGTTTATCTTGGACAAAACCATGTCATTTCCAAACACCCCGATTTGGAGGAAGAAAGCTGAGCTGCACATCAGGTGGGGAAGAGCCAAGGGTAGTCAAACAGAGCACTGGCTTCCTCCACGGTATCCAGAGCCACCCTTAGGGTGGGGTTGGAACACTGAGCTTTGATGGAGCTTCCCCCAATTGACTTGACCCCTCTCTTCACAGATGAGATGTCAATGGTTTGCCCTGAAAGTAACAGCAGACTCATTTGCTGGCCTTAAACTATGATTTTTAAATGCAGAATCTTTATACAGCTTCTAGCTCCCATAAAAATTTTGAAAGCCTGTCTGCTGCTTAGTGGTGCTTTACTGGGTTTTATGATGAGCTGTAAATACATGAAGAGAAATGAAGCAGAGGGGGATGTAAATGTTTGCAGCAAAAGCTGCCACTGTGAAAATCTACTTGCCTGGGGATGAGTAGTTCTCTTTGGCAAATGGGGGGAGAGAAATGCCAGCCCCTGTGTGCTCAGGCTGGGACACTATTAAGAAGAAATGTGTAACATCTAATTAAGCATTTCCACTATATCAGTGTAACAGTTGGTGAGAAAATCAGATTTTTGCCTTGTGAAAGGGTATCAGGTAAAAGCAGGTGGGTTTTTTTTAATTTTATTTTAAAAAAGGCTTACTGCAGGTTTAGTTACAGCCAAAGTTGCTAATTAGTGACAACAGTGCTTATGCCCCTGGAAATCTTTATTGGGAGTATTTCGCACCCTGATGTTTTCAAAGTGTTGCTGTGAAATAGCTTCAGTTGGCAGGATCTGTAATAACTTGGTGTTAATTCAGTACAGTGGGTACAGGCCACTGACTGATGGCCCTGAAGCTGTAGCTGCAGACACAGAGTTTGCTGTGTCTGCCCTGCTATGCCAGGCAGAGGGGGCAGAGGACTGGGCATGCCATCTTTCTGTCTTCAGATTCTTATCGTGCAGAAGAACAAAAAGCTAACAGGAAAAGATTTCCTCTCTCGCTTCCTTCTCTCCAAATGTTTCTGGTGCCGGATCTCTTTCAGAAGAAAGGTAGAGCCTGTTTTTTAAATGTTTTATGTTAGTGTCGCAGTGTGCTTGAGTGGAACTGGATTTCTGATCTAGAGCATCAGAAGCAGTTCCTGTTGCTTGACTCTCTTCTGAATATCTCTACTTCTGGCAACTCTGATAGGGATTTTTGGAAGATCAACATTTTATTATGCTCTTTCGTGTCTCTTCTGGTGTAGTCAAATGTTCATGGTAAGCCCAGGTCTAAAATAAGACTTTTCAGTTCATTAGACTTGAGTGACTGAGGACATCTGTGTGCGTATAAATGTATTTATGTTTACAAGGGCTTATGACCGTGAACATGTTTCCAAGCACAGCAGAAACAACAAAAGTCTCTTACTGCAGTTGTGCTTGTACTGTTAATGCCGTATCTACAATTTCCCTGGATTAAAGACAGTTATTCTTTATTACGATAAAATGCAAGTTGAGTAACAGGAGTTGGCTCTTTGGAACCCAGTTTTTACAGGGTTTGTCTATATTCTCTTGTATTTTTCCTTACGACACCCAATGGTTGAGCAAGAGTGAATCATCACTGAAATCTATTAGGACATCATAACGTCGTTAAATAAAGGGGTTATAATTAAACCGGGCTGGTGCAGCATGTAAATGATGTAAGAATTGTTCAAGGGAGCTCATACAAAACAACGGAAAAGCCCCAACACTGATTTTCTTCTCTAACTCTTTCAAAGATCATCACTGCAATGAACGGGCTTAATTCTCCTTGTGAATGTGTGCACTTATGGACACAAGTGCTGATTATTTATGGGGTACCAGATGCTTTTTCAAAGTATGTCAGCTAGAGAATTGTTTTAAAAACCCTGAATAAGGCAGGGCAGTTAATGAAGGATCCCTAGTACTGAGAAAGTGTTGGTAACTTGTTCATCCTTAGCTAACCACTGGCACTATATGACAGGTGATCTGAGAAAAATGTCTCTTTTCCCTGAGTGATATTAAAGCTACTTGAAAGCAAATCAGATTTGTATTCCTTTATTTAGTAAATGACCCTTTCGGAGGTTTGGGGGAAGAAATCCCAACCCTGCTTGCTTCAGCCTTGGGTGTTGAAGAGTTGTGTTTTGGTTTCAATCGGGAAGGCAGGATGGTGTCTGGGAAGGAGCATGAGAGTTTGTGCCTAGAAGCACAAACGATAACCGAAGCATTGGGTTGAGTCCTTTTATCGTCACTAGTTAAAAATAAGCTGTAGTTGATACTTCAGAAAACAGGAATCTCTTCACTAATTAAAAGAGACAGTTACTGGGCTCTAAGTTTTAGCATTGTTCATACTGATAAGCAAGCTGGGAAGTTAGTAGCTCCTCCCATTCCGATCGCCCAGGTCTCTTTAATAAAAGGAAAAGAATATCGATACACTGTGGGGGCTGCTTAAAGTGGTTCTTTACTGTGAGCTGTTGTGGCAAGAGGTCTGAACTTCCTCTTTCTTCTGTAGGTTTGATTGCTATGGTGGACTGTCCAAGATCAACACTCCCTTACTGACACCTCTCAAGCTGTCACTTGAAGAATGGAGCACGAAGCCAACCAACGACACCTACGGATTATTTGCAGTGGTGATGCACAGCGGCATCACGATCAGCAGTGGACACTACACGGCTTCCGTCAAAATCACCGACCTGAACAGCCTGGAGTTAGACAAGGGAAACTTCATCACCGACCAAACGTACGACATGATTAAACCCGAACCGCTGAATGAGCAGGAGGCCAGAACTGTTGCTGAAGACTATGACGACGGTGAAGTCTCTTTTAGAGTCAATGGGAGCACGCAGCCGGGGAAAGTTCTGAACAAAAAGAACATGGAAGCTGTCGGACTGCTGGGGGGGCAGAAGAGCAAGCCCGACTGTGACCTCTACAAGCAGCCAGCTAACCCTGAGAAGTTTCTTAATGTGGTCACTGAGAACAGAAACCCTGAGTCCAGCAGCAGTAATGGCAGTGCGGAACACAGCCGGCAAAATGGGGTTGCTTCCAGCGGACTAGAAAACAAAGCTCTGTACGTACTGCAGAGCCTGAGAGAGTACGAAGGGAAGTGGCTGCTCTTCGATGATTCTGAAGTGAAGGTTACAGAAGAAAAGGACTTTCTGAACTCTCTTTCTCCAACATCGTCATCTACATCGACTCCTTACCTGCTGTTTTATAAGAAGATTGTAGAGTGATACTGTATTTTGACTGTAAATATCAGGGGTTTACATACACCTCTTGGTCTGATTTGCATCAAAACTACTTGGAAGAAACAGCTGTTTGTTTTCAAAGCTACTGGATCATAATGTTCCTGGTCTTTTTGTTTGGTGTAAGTGGCTCACCTTGAACTAACAGCCCATTGACACAGAACTTAACTCACAGAGTAACTTCAGTGCTGGAGGATAGTGCTGTTCCCTCTTAGAAGCGCTGGTTTGTATAGCTCCTAAGTGACCCGGTAGTGGTTTTAACACACCTCTAGGTCTCAGACATGCCTATTGTATTATTAGCCTTTTTTTTTTCCTTAAAATAAAAGTTATTTGTATTCATATCATGGAGTATATGTATATTAACTAGCAAATTCCATCAGAAGTTGTGTATTTTTGTAACTTGGGAAGTAACACTTTATATTTAGTCTTGGGGTAATTAACATGGTTTACTCTCCTTGCCCAGTTCTACACAACTCGAAGCACAAGAAAAGGGTCTTGTAGCCTTGTTCAGTGTTATCGGAGGGAGCTGAACTTAACAGAGATGTTTGGATGGTCTGATGTGCATCTCATTGCGTAAGTGTTCAATGGGCAAAGTGTACATAGGTGTGATTAATCCTTCAGAACAGGGGAGCGTGTAGTGTAATTAAGATAATTTTGTACTTTCAAGAGTAAAGCCCTCTAATATGCATATCTGTTTGGGTGTGTTTGGAACGTAGTGGTGACCTTAGAGCAGCTGACTTGTACTTGGAGCTCACTGAAATGTGGGGAAAAACAAAAGCGTATGGCTGTGATGCTTTGTTAAGAATGTACATACGAAATAAAAACTTTATGATACGCAGCTGAGCTGATGAGATCAGCCTTTTGTGTTCTGAGAGGGAAAAGCAGAAGGTAAAAGTGGCTGGGTGTTGTTACAAAGCTGGGAAACTCTTAGGGAAATAGAAGAATTAAAGTGCTTGAGAAAAGTAACATTCTGGGGTTTTTAACTGATTCTTGTACATCATATCCTAATCTGGAGGTGTCTGATGACAAAGGTGAGGGGAAACAGATTAGTGTAAAAACCAGTGAAACATTTGGCACTAATTACTAGAGATTAAAATACCAGAGGTCTATTGGTGTTAAAGTGAAGATAAATCCTATAAACTGCAGACAATTAAAATCTTCAAAATATGACATTAATAGGGTGAGTGCTTACTTCTGGCATGGGATGGGTGGAATGACATGAAGTGCTGCTGGAGAGACAAGGGAAGATGCACAAGAGGTGAGTATGCCCTAGTATTCTGGATATATTTAAATATCATTTATTTACAGGGAAAGCCCTAGAAACCTCTACCTAATTCAGTCTGCAATACTTCGCTTTTTACAATCTTTTATTATAATGTAGCACGAACGCTGAGGCTACTCATGAAAACACCTTTAGTGCATTTTCCGTATGCTGGTGGACCTGTGGTTTTTGTCAAGCGTGGTGCCTGGATGACAACATGTTACTAAGGTACGTTTCAGTCTAGAAAGCTTGTGCTGTCAATGGAAAACAACGGCCTAAGAAAGGCTGGACTCAGTTTGGAGCTTCTTATAAACT
>NW_010414419.1:12247-14697 GCF_000710305.1 Buceros rhinoceros silvestris
AGAGGAAAAACCTGCCATTACAAATACACAAAGACCTTTCCCTTTTCCAAAGCATAATAAATAATTTCACAGTCTAAGCCAAGGAATGTTTGCTGTAAAAACAAGTAACTGTCATCTTACCTTGCAAGAGCAGCCAAAGCACCTTACAGAACACTATGTCTTTACTGCCTGCACTTCGGGGTTTGCTGAATTTCAGCCTGCAAATGGAAGTTCTTGCATCCCACCATACGGTACAGCGGGAGGGAAACATTCTCTGTAGGCAGCTGAACAGAAACCATGCTCTGCTAGAGCAGGCTGAATGAAAAAACCCTCCTTTGGTGCACGGACGGACAGTACGGGCTGGGTTTTTGGGAGACTTGAATGCAAGTGAAGGACTTGCCACACTTCCTGAACTAGTCCCTTGCCATGGTAATGACTGTGCAGGTGGCCTGTAGTTTGCTGCAATGGAGAACAAAATGTGGCTGCCCGACCTGAGCTTTCCAGGGTATGACCCTGGAGTTCCACCCAGCTGTCCAGCTGTAGGTACTGACAAACCAGTCTGATGCTGACATGGAGCCATCTAGTAAAATCAAAGATTATTTTCTAGCTAAAGAAACTACACAGGGACAACTGTAAATTAAGGTTTCATTCTGTCATGGCTAAAGGGAGTTGTTACCCGTGTCTCACTCCGTAAATATTTTGCATGCCTCTTCATAGCCCTTCTCTTGCAAAGCTACCCCCCCCGCCTTAGTGTTTTCCATTATGAGAGCCCCCACCCCAAAGCCTCATCAACACCTCAGGCTCTGCAACAGGCCTTTGAAGTAGCTCTGAGGGAATAACCGTGGTGTAACTCCTAACGCAGAATGACTTCAGGAGTCCTTGTGCTCCAGGGCAATGGTCAGAGCACAACATGCTGAGAAGAGCAGCACGCTTATGCTACCGCAACACACCACCGCTGTGACACTGTTGGGACAGCAGAAGCTGCTAATGACTTGAAGTAAGTATCAAGACTAAAAAAGACCCTCCTCACCCTAAATGTCCCCCTTCTGATGCAGAAGGGTGGGCACTTGCTGCAGGTGCTTAAAGAGAGGCACCAACGAAACACCTCCCAGCACTTTCTAACATACAGGAATGTGTTTGTTAGGACTGAAGGTTAAATTATTTAGGTTTCAAAAGTCAAATACTCACAAATTGGAAGTGGTGAGGTATCATTGTTTTCTATCTGAAGAGCTCATGTATAACCACTTTTTTCTTTTATATATATATAAAAGTACATTTATCAAATTTGTTTGTATATATTAACGCACCTAAATATGCACACATATATATTTAGAGAGAATAAGTTTGGGTTTAATCACACACCACCTCTTCCTAGGGCCCTTATTCAACACAGAGAGGAAGAATATCAAGGACCAGATTTAGGAGTCATGTACTCAGCCCCAGTTCTGGTGTCTCCTCCAAAGAGAGGAAAGCCACCAGAATAACTGCTGTAACCAGATGTTTCTCTTTACATAAAGAACAAGGCAAAGAATCCTTCTACGTCAGCTTCTAACTTCAACTGTGATATAATTTTATGGTCTTTTCCCCTGTGAAATTAGTTTTCAAATTGAAAAAGGGACGGAAAAAGGAGTCTGGTCACACATATGGTGCTAAGCTGCATCGCACATTCCCGGTTAGGAGGTTACTGTGCTGGTCGGACTTCCTGGCTGGGGAAAATGACCTTGGACACACTGTAATCACAGTGAAAGTCCACTCCGCAGATACTGAAGGAGGTGGAGCGACACCAAGATGTGCCTCTGTCCTTCTGATAGCTACAGAGGGAACGATTTTTTTTTTTTTTTGGTACTCAGAGTTACACAGGAAAAGGATCATAAAAAAATCACCACTGGGATAAGAAGTGATACCGTAAGACTTACCTTTCTCTGACCCTTTTTCCTGAGGATGGCAAGCTCTGAAGTCCAACGCACAGGGAATTAAAGTGTAAACATTCACATATTTAATAGTACCATCAAAATAACCATCATCACTACATTAAAAACTTCAAAAATGCATTTGCGTATGGTCCTAATATAAATTAAATATATGAACTAAAAGTAAATAAATTTAACATTAGGTAATGCTATAAATAAAGGTAAATGCGCTTAGTGTACCTTTGAGTCATAAAAATGCCTTAAAAAACAGGGAAGTTTACAGCTTATCACCAATACTCTGGATACCACCGTCATGGTTTTCTTTTTTTCACACATTGGTAAGTCTACATCGGAACAATTCAGAATGATTTTTGGCCACTGAACACTTGGATGGAGGAAGAGGTGTGTGGGATGTCCAGGATGAAGTCCAAGTTTTATTTCACAATAAAACTTCTTTGATTCCCAGCGCTGATAACAAGGCTCTTTCTTTTCAAAACCTTAATTTTAAGTGCTTTTTTTATTTTGGTTTTTAACTCGTTTAGATATCCATTTTGCGAAGGC
>NW_010414419.1:14782-20882 GCF_000710305.1 Buceros rhinoceros silvestris
CCTGCTGAAGGAGTCTCTGAGGGAGAGAAAATACAACGATGAGCTCATATTTTCCATGATGAAATAAGAAGCCTTGTCAGATGAATGACTCTGTACTCCATTTCCATTTCTGTAACTGGCTACCACAAAAATGAAGTCCACTGACACCAACTAACTCATTGCTTTTCAAATCAGCTAGTTTGGGGTCTGTATCTGGGATCATTCCACTGCCCAGCAACTTCCCCAGGATCTGGGGAGAGCTTAAAACATCACAAGCCTGGACCACGAGGGCAAGCCGCCTTCCTGCAGTGTTCAGCAGACAGAACGTACATCCAGTTCAGCTACAGACACATCGCTGAGCGCTGCTCTATGAGCCGGGAACACTCATTTCCTTCATCCAGCACTAAGTCTTGCTCTTTCTCTAATGTAATTTTGCCAAGTTTCTCTTTTCACAAGATTTTTTATGCTCCCCACCGCTCTCTACCTCTGACCACCACGTACATGAGGAGAGGTTCACAAGCGGGGCTGTGTTCCCCTAACCCAATGGCATGGTTCTGCCCCTTTGCTGGGAGCCAAAGCCTTGTTAGAAACTTTATGGACTCAAAGTTCCCCTGCTCAGCCCCAGCCAGTGCCAGAGGGTGACAGTGCTGTGGGCTGTGACCTGCTTCAGATGTTCCCAGTGGGATTTTTATGTTCAGTCTCATTGCAGACGAACAAAAAACCCAACCTCCACCTTATTGGTCTTCCAGCACGGAAGACACCAACTATTTTTCTACCCTGCCTTCCCCTGGAGCTCCTCATCCCAGTTTCGCTGGGAACAAACAGGTGACAAAGTCCTGCCACACTGAGAGTGGTCTGAATCTTAAAAGAATGGGATGTGGGATGAAAAAAAAAAACCTAAAGTCATAGGTCCTTTAGAAGGAGCGGAACCATTGCAAACAGCACCTACCATCACCGCTGGGAAGGGGATGTGCTCTGCAGTCAGGACAGAAGGGGAAAGGGATGGACTCAGCCAAAAGAGCCAGAATTGAAACCAAATCAATGTCACAGGTTCACCAGGAAGATGAGACACCCCATTCCCCAGCTTTACACCCTCCTTATCTCTGCAGAAAGAGGAAAATGAAATAACCACCTGTGGCACGTGACCGGCAGCACTGCCTTATACAGCTGCGGGATCTTTCTGTTTATCAGAGGCTGGAGAGCTTCCTTTAACCGGTGGTAGTTCCGTTCGAGTTCTCGCTGATACTCCTTTTGGTCAGGACCGATCAGGCTCTTGTTCTTGCGCAGAGCATCTTCGCATCTAGAAAACGAAAGCCTATGAAACTCGGGCACACAAAGAAGGACCTGCTTGCTATGGACTTGTTAATCTAATAGCACAAAAAAATTGATCCTCTGGGATGACACATAAACCCCTCTCTACCTTGCCTTTTGGGTAATAAAACCTCAGCTAAGCTGCCTAGTGTCCGTAGGGAGAGGAGAAGCTGTCCTACTTCCAACTGCCATTTCACTTCCAGAGTGACAACTCCTTTGTTACTTTAACTCACTCTCCTGCTGAGTTTATCTTCTGAAGAGAAATAAAAGGCTGCTCTTCACACAGCCAATTCCAGGCCAAGAACATCTAAAGGTGGAGAGAACTACTACTCTGCTCAGGAACGGTTAAGGAACGGCGTTCATCAGGAACTCTCCTACTTGCAAAGATGTCATGTAAACAGAGGGTATGAAAAGAACCGTATCATCAGTGCCACTTCTTACATGCAGGGAAACTACGCCGCCACGGGATCTATTGGCTTGGAACATTTTTATTACATTTATATATGTACTTTTTAACTCCTTGGTGCCTGCAAACGACGATGGACTGAGCCTGCAGTCTGCATTACTCCAGAGCAAAGCAGAGCAGCCAGCTCCTTTCTTGAGAGACTCCTGCCAGGGTGCTTTGGAGAAACTCACTTCAGGAGGAAGTCTCATCTCCTGGCAGCTCAGCAGCTTCTGCTGACCCTGCCAAGCTGTGAGTTCACGTGTGCCAGTGTGGCTAGCTGTGTTTTCTGAGACGAAACAGCTGCTCGCACCTGAACTGTGAGCGCTACATCATGCCTGATAAACAGAAAAGCCAAACGACTTCAGCCCCTTAAGTCACGGACCAGCAGCTCCAGAGAAACAGGGAACCAACGGGGCAGCTGAGGAACGGGACAGGTGGAGGTGAGAACTCCTCTCTCCGGACAACCCCTGTGTTATTGTACCTGCTCCTGCCCAATGTGGTGGTAATCACCGCATCTGGCAGGCGGTTTGACAACACTCTGTACCTTTTTGTGAAGTCTTTGAAACAGAGCCGTAGTTTGTTGTGATGCCTGAAGAGCTTTGGATCGTTGGGTATTTCAGACAAGAAAACTTGTGCAACTTCTAATGGTCCCTTTAGAAGCAGAAGAGAAAAAGAAAGTTCCTCAGAACTGTCCGCCATATCCAGGCACTACAGAAACATCTTGCATGCAGAAACGTTTGTAAAATGCAACATGTCCTCACATTATGCATCTTGAAGAACTGCAGCTGGTCAATCTGGCATAAATCACCAAATATCACGACAACTGAACGTCTTTTAGGCTTTTTTTTCTTTTAAATAAAACTCAGCTTTTGGAAAACAGCGTGAGAAAATGCAGTCTACATTTGGTTTCTCTTAGAAGGACTCTTGACAAAGTTTGCTCAACTCACAACTAAGGCACAGTTTAAACACTGCAGATGGAACAAGGGAAGCATTTGCCAGCACTGCAAACTCAACCCTGAACTTGAAATTCCAGCTGATTTTTTCCAGCTCGTGCATTAGCAGAGGTTTACTCATATTCCCTCAATTTTTCTCTATTCACTGGTTTTTGCTTTCCATTTTGTTCAAAACCAACAGGACACCATCCTAATTCCACCCTGGAATTAGCGCCTGGCTAACCAAAGAGAAAGCAATAAAACATGTTTATTTAAAGGAGAAGCGGGCAGCAACTGCAAATGCCAGGAAGGAGCAGGTCACTGGGGGAGGGCTGTCTTGTCTCAGCCACTTCCCAGACCTAACCGCATTTTCAGGACTCTCATCACAGAATCACTGAGAGGAGCAGCTAGTCTAGACCTACCAATGACCCTAAAAACATCCCATAAAAAAAAAAAAAGGCAAAGTAATTTAGAAACACGGCTCTGCACTGATAGGCACCAGCCCTGTGTCTCCAACTCGGACAGCGATCCTCACCTGATTGACTGTGGTACCTACTGATCCTTGCAGCACCATTTGCAGCATCTTTGGGTCCGCAGGGTCTTGGTGGGTTGCAAAAGCTAATTCCTGTGTTTTCTTCTGCATGTCCTCTATGGCCACTTCGATGGGTGTCAAAATGATCTAAGCAAGGAGCCAGAACAAAGGGTGCTTTTTATGGCTGAGACTGCCAACCAGACATGGACTCTCAGAAACACCAAGATCGCCTTGGGTGGCACAGTGAAGTGGTGGAGGACACCAACAGGACTGACAGTCTGGACAGAAGCACTTCAGAAATGCAATGTCTCAGTCTTGGTTTAGGGACATCAAAAAGAAATTTGATTCTTAACTGCGTTTCTACATCTGGGTACTTTCTGAGATTGCTCCTGAGTGGGCAGACTCACATCCCTCTGGGGTCTCTGTAACCAACACCCAGGGTTACAGCACTAGAGCAGAGCCCAAGTATTTTTCATTGTGTTCCAGAGATCACATAAGTTCCCACCCACCCCTGGAAAACGAACACAGCGATGGGATAAATCTCTCTGTAAAGCCTCAGGAGCCCACTGGCCTATGGCCATTGAGGCCGTGCGAGTGCGCTGCAATGCCGAGCAAAGGACGCGCCATTCAAGCAGGCTGGAGCAACCTGCGTTTTTACAAATGTCACCAAGGGTCCCTGCAGGCACCAGCTGCTGTGCGCTGGAAATACCCTAGTGAAAGGTGGCAGGACATACTGCATGACAAAATCAGTCTGGGTTTCATTTAGGTTGAATACTAACAGGGAAAAATCCAATGGAAACGAGCCATTCTTAAACTGGAAATGAAGGTGTCTCATGCACAGTCACAGCATCACAGAATCATTTTGGTTGTCCCTCCGTTCCCCCAGCACTACCAGGTCCCCACTGCCCCCTGTCCCACAGCAACACCTCCACACGGCTGGGAAACCCCTCCAGGGATGGGGACTCCACCACTGCCCTGGGCAGCCTGCGACACGCCTGCACAACCCCAATGGGACAGAAATGGCTCCTCAGGGACAACCCCACCCTCCCCTGGTGCTACTGACGGCTGGTTCCTCTCATCCTGTCACTTTTTCCTGGGGAGAAGAGACCAACCCCCACCTCGCTCCAGCCTCCTGTCAGGGAGTTGTCAGAGCCAGAAGGTCTCCCCGGAGCCTCCTTTGCTCCAGGCTCAACCCCCACAGGTCCCTCAGCTGCTCCTCAGCGCATTGTGCTCCAGACCCTGCCCCAGCTTCATTGTCCATCTCTGGACATGCTCCAACCCCTCAATGTCCTTCTGGCAGTGAGGGGCCAACACTGATCCCAGGATTCGAGGTGCGGCCTCCCCAGTGCCCCCAGTTCAGGGGGACGATCCCTGGATTCGAGGGGTGGCCTCCCAAGTGCCCCCAGTCCAGGTGGATGATCCCTGCCCTGGTCCTGCTGGTCACACCAGTGCTGGTACAAGCCAGGATACCGTTGGCCTTCTTGGCCACCTGGGCACACTGCTGGCTCAGTCCCTGCAGTGAACAGACAGAGCAGCTCACGACAGTGCTGTCCGTTCTCGCCCTCTGTCGAATTTCCTCATCTTCAACAGACAGAGGAGAGGTAGGCTGGAGATGGCCAGGAGGGTGCACCTTGTTAATGTGACAGCGTGGACACAGCCGTGGCATTAAACTAAACATACAACAGTACGTTATGCATGAGTTTCAGTAACATCCACTTCCCTTAGTCTTGGGATACCACTGCCCTTCAAACACAGGAAGCCCCCGACAGCCCGGGCCTCACCTCCTCTTTGTGAATGACGTTTATCCTGGTTTTAATGTAAGGGAAAGCATGGGACGTTGTCAGGATTGTTTTGCGCTTGAACTGCTCGTGCAGCTCCCCGTGAGCTCGGCCGTCCAGCGTGAAGGGCGTGCAGTACATGAATCGCCGCAGGTTGTAGTTTTTGTCGAAGTATGTTATCCTGTCCTTCATCTCGTACGTGTCAAAGTATGGTTCCACATAGGTTATCTGAATGTAGGCCTGCAAGAAGGAACCCAGGTGTGATCAGCAAGGCAGAGCACCAGAGGAGAAGAGCTGACTCCTCTTGAAGCCACCTCTTGGCTGTTTCTTGCCTTTACTCTGAAAAAATCACCCTCCCACTGATGGGGAGCAAGGATGCTCAGCAGTTTCCGGACTGGATAAATTACGGCTCACTGCCCCTCTCAGTTCACGCTCTCCACATGAAGCATTTCCTTCCTTCCCGTGCAGATACTGCCCTGCCCTAAGCCACAGCCCTGTTTCCCCAGCATGCTCCTGTCAGTCCTGCTGTGCTTAAAGGATACGGCGCCAGAATGCAGCCAAAATGCTGCAGCTGCAAAAAAGCAAGAGGCCAGTGAACAGCAAACTCCCTTCTGTGCACTCAGCAGAGACTACAGAGAGGTGAATGCAGCCAAGGCCTCTGCTGCCCTTCTGTCTCCTCCCTTCCCACCAACCACGTCGAGGGCAGGGCACGAAATGGCTAATTCTGCATTCCTTTGCTGGGATGGTTTTCCCCAACTCTCATCCCAAGCAGTCACACAAGACGTGGATTTCACAGTTGACTCAGGGAAATTCAGGGCAGGATTTGTCTTGGAACGTTTGCATACATCCGGGAATTGTTATACATCAAAATCTGTACTTGTGTTCTTACCTTGTTAGGATCTAGTTTACATTTGTCCACAGGGTTGGAGTCCTTAATCACTTCCAGCACATCTTCACCAAACCGTTCTCCGTAAAATCCCTGCAATCAAGAGCAAACTCGTTGAAAGAAAACATTGAACGCAGCCGTGAGAGGTGGAGGTTGGAGAGACAAAGCCATATTCAGGGGAGGTGAGGCTCCACATGCCTTCAACAGTCACTGTGCCAGGGCTGAATGTGATCTGCT
>NW_010414419.1:21018-23508 GCF_000710305.1 Buceros rhinoceros silvestris
TTCCAGGGGTGACAGGAAAAAAACAAGCCAAACGCCCTGGAAGGCAGGAGAACTCGGGAGCCTTCCAACTGCGTGCACACACACTCTGTGGTTCTGAACAAGCCATTTGAGCTCGCTGTGTGTCTGTGAGCTCAACTGAAAACTGGGGTCAATGTGGGATCTGCCTGGAAATCAGGTGCTGCATCAGAGCACAGCTTTGCTGGGCTGGGTGAATGGCCAGATTCTGAACTCAGTTTCACACACTTAAAACCCAAACAACGTCGCCACTTTCAGCGACGTGTGACAGCAGCTGAATTGTGAGCAACAACATGACATCAGATCTATTCCAGCAAATAAAATACGGCTGCCTCTGCCCTCTGGCCCTACAAACAAGGGGCACGTTATGGCCCAGAGCCGTGCTGCTGAATGCTCTTCCTCTCCCACTGGGGATGGCCTCATCTGTGCACAGTGCCTCCTGAGAATAGTCTCTGACCCATGATGTCCCTCAGACTGCGCTAAGACATTGTCTACACAAAGGTTAGTTGGCTCAAAACCAGGCCAGACTAATGGTGACGCAGTACAGATGATCACTGGGTGGTACCTGGAGCTGCACCCAAACCCCAGTTAGATCGATCAGAGTTGCCTTTGCTTGTTCATAGCTGAAACAAACTTCAGATCTGTACTGTCCCACTTCAGGGGCTCTTAAATTCAGCCACCTTAGCAGGTTCAGTCTCTAGGAGTAGAACAACATGATGTGAAGGTGACAAAATGACAGCAAAATGCAATACTTCCTGAAAGCCAGATCTTGAAAGGCATCTCCACCTTTCTTCAAGGCTAGCTCATCCCATCTGAAGAGAAACGCACACACAGTCTGACATGCCACAAACTCCTGAATGCTCACAGCAGCTCTTGCTGCAAGATTAGGGCAGACCTGTGAGACTCTTCTCCCTGTGTTCCACCCACCTCCTGCAGAGCTGGCACCAGCAAGAGGACAGGAGACATCAGGCCCAGCTCTGGGCCACTGCATGGGGCTCTGCAAACTGTTTCACTAAGCTCAGCCTTAGTCTCCAAGAGCCACAGAGCTGGTTTTGCCCAATGATTTTCATTTCCACCGCTTTCTGTAATCCGGCAATGCAGCTCTTCAATTTCAGTGACACGAAGTAGTTAAACTGCCACTCACGGGCAGGGTTTGGGGTCAGTCACGAGCATCTCACCTCGAGCCTATGGGAAATCTCAGCTAACTTGGTTATCGCGGGTTCCTTGTAAACAAACTCTTGCTCATCCAGGTCTCCAAATTTAGTTCCATAAAAACCAACCCGGAAGTAGGTGCCAAACATCCTCTTCCCATCCTAGGTTTGGAGAAATGAGAGGTTATTTCAGTGTGGAGATGTGCACACCCCCAAGCATGGCTGCAGGTAGGCTCCTGAATTTACGCAAAATGAAAAAGAAATTAAAAAACAAGGAAAAAAAGTCAGAAAGAAAAAAGGGAAAGAAAAACACACCTGGAACTCAGCATGAATGCGTTTAGCAGCAAACACCGCAATGAAATTATAAATTAACATGAAATTATATGGATCAGTTACGACCAGTAGCCCAACCCTGCAATGACTCTTCCCACCCCAGAAGTAGTCTGGGGGTGTCGGATGTCTCCAAGGAACAGTCAAAGGCAAGACCCCTCGTTTCGGTAATCAGTTCAGGCTCTGCAAACCCTCTGCAGACACCCCTCACCCTGGTCCGTGGCCTGTAGGCTCAGAGAAGTCAGCATCAGCACGCAGGGAGGATATTGCACACAGACACCCCTGAAGATTACCTGCACCAGAGCCCCCAGAACCACCCTCAAGTAATTGCAGGATTGGGCCGCAGTCAGTGTCCAGTTCACTCACACACACACACAAGTGCTTTTAAAACAGGATGTCAACTGGAAGGTGTTACGTTCTCTTCTACTAACTACTGTCTAGTACAAGGGGCCAAAGTCACTCCTGGTGAAAGCAGATGCAGTCCACTGTATCATGTACCTGCTTCCAGTGGTGAATTTGGCCCAGAAATGCAACAAAAGTAGAGAAATGAGAAAGGTTTTTGCTTGAAAAGTAATGAAGAAAATCTGATTAAGAGAGAGAAAAGAAGAACACTTTAAAAATAAGTCACACCTTTGGTTTTGTTAACAAAAACCCTCACACTGCATGCACAAACCAGAAAAGTCTTTCAGCAAGAGACTCTAAAATGTTCACCTTTACTCTCGGGAGAAAGTGTGGTGCAGCACATAATGCTCAATGTTTCTGAATCTAGGCTAGTGTTTGGGTTCAAACAGCACTTACAGATGTCCTGGCTGCTGTGTACCTTTTTTTTTTTTTTGCTATGGCAAACCTGATCTTTTGTGGTGATGGTGAACATGGTCTATGGAAGGCAAAGAGGATAAATAAACCAAACTAAAATAATAATAAACTAAACAAACTAAAATAATAATAAAACTCAGGCAAACTGCAGACTGGAGCATCGTCATGGCCAGCCACA
>NW_010414419.1:23558-24243 GCF_000710305.1 Buceros rhinoceros silvestris
AAGCTGGAGCATCGTCAGGGCCAGCCACAGGCTTCTCCTGGGCTGGAGAAACCTCTGGGGTGTCACATTGGAGCTTCCTGGGCATGGCTTGGCTCCTCTTGCCCAAGGCATAGCCAGGAGGATGTGGCGTTGCCTTTCTGGGACGAGGGCTGCTGCTTGCCCCAAGTGCCTGCAGCAGGGCAAAGTTCATCGATGCCCAGCTCTCAAGTGGAAGCGAAACCTGAAGTGACCAGGGCCAGCAGCAGCCTTGCTTAATACCCACAGGCACATCTTGGCTTTACTATGGGACACTGACAGATAAAAATTCATTGGCTCTGCTCCGTCTGGAACGTAGACACATGCTCCAATTTAAGAAAACAAGGAGTCGCACCAGAGGTCAGTCATATACTTAATGTGGTGCTGACAGCAACTTGGACCCCTGCTCCAGCTCATCCCTCTGAGAATCCCCTGTCCCTCCGAGCATCCCTTCTTCAGAGCATCCCTTCTTCAGAGCGGGGCTTTTATCCAGCTCCACCTGCCAGCACAGACTACAGGCTCACAGCACAGCCATCCCCAGAAGCACCTCCCAGGGAGCGACCCCCATTTGCAAAGCTATTACTGTTTTATTGGAGGTACCATGTGGCAGTATCTGGGAGCTACCTCCCTGGACTCCCGGCCTTTCTCCAGTGCCCCTCCCTCTGGACCC
>NW_010414419.1:24361-67561 GCF_000710305.1 Buceros rhinoceros silvestris
CCGCCTTCTGAACCCTTAATTACTCCTCACTCCCTTTTCAAACCCACAGCTTTGGACAATGTTACCCATGCTACAATCCCTCAACACCCAGCATTTCCAGCTTCCTGTGCTAGCTTTTTTCAATTCAGTCTCAACGTCATATGCAGAAGACTGTGATTCCATGGTTCTTTTCCCAAAGCATTTCCCAAGGGGGCATCATGTCTGCCTAAGGGGCACTGCCACACGAAAGAGCCTTACATGGGGCCTGGGCATGCTCCACGTAGAAGCTGGTGGGGTCCTGCCCCAGCGATGGGGGACATGCTGCTGCTCTTCTAATTCATGTGCTTCTTCCTACTTCCTTGGCAAGTGACTTTCAGGGTATGAAGCAGTAGCAGAACCTGGTCCCTAACACTAACCTGGTGAGTATCTGCCACGGGGACATCCGCCCAGGCAGCTCTGTTACAAGCAGCGCTCATTTGTATTGCTGTAAAAATAATGAGGGAGGAAGAGTATGCTGTCTGTTGATCAGCATAAATTCACACGGAGTTCTGGTGCATTTACTAAATAAAATAAGAGTGCTGGGGCATTAGGAAGTCGCAGGTGAGATTCAGTGCATCCCCATGCAAAGGCAGCTCCCAATTTAGGTATTCGTTTCAACGCCATGAAGACCAGTTGCACTGGCTTTTCCTGATAAACCCAGCTGCTGAAACTCAGTTATAAGGATCTCAGGGAGACAAGCCAGCAGTGAGGAGCACTGGTTAGCCCCTAAGGCAACAGAAGCATCTCCCCACAAAGCCCTGGATCCATCAGCCTGGACGTGTACGTGACTCATGTTGGGGGATCCGTACCTGGAAGCAAGGGGATGGAAACAAACTCCTTCAGGAGAGCAAACACCTCCGGGTCATTCTGTACCTCACACAGACAATTCAGTAGCTGCCAGTGCCCTGAGATCAGAGAGCTCAGTTTTGTGCCTGGCATTAAGATACGGGATGGCTCTAGGGTCTTTGAAATTCAGCCAGTCCCAAAGTCTATCTAAGCACAGTACTGAAGACAAAACAAGTAGCTCAAAATTACTCCATGGTCTTGTTTCTGAAAAGAGCTAAAAACACAGATATGAGGGAGAAATTATTAAAAGCATTTTATCTCCTATTATTTTATGAAAAATAATAGGTCTTTGGGAGGAGAAGAGAATGAAGGTGAACACTGAATAGCCATTACAGAACTGGCAGAGCAGATAACAGCCACCATGATTTATGAAGGTTCATGATTTGTTATTATGCATGGTAAATACCTCTCAAAATTGCTGGCAACAAAGTTTTAGAGTTATCTCTTGCACGCACACAAAAAGCTTTGCCAACAAGGTTTGAAAAAAACAGATCCAAGAGTGATCGCCTGCTGTCATCACCAAAACCAACAAAACAGCAGTCGCTTGAAAGCAGAGTCAGCCTTAAGCACAGAGCAAGAAAAGCGACTCCTTCGTACACACTGTGCGGAACATAAAATCCAGCCGTCTTTACCAAACTGAGCATGGTTCTTTTCCTGCTCAATTTTAACCCAAGGTCCTTTGCAGTGTTGCCAATTACAAGCCGCCTAATATTGATTTTTTGAAAGTACCAGCTCCTGGAGTCCTGTTACTCGATGGCAGCCCCACCCTGCATACTTTAAAAAGCAGTTTTGAATTCTTGTGGCAGAGCATGAAAAGATCTTTCCTAACTGGCAAGTAAACAAAAAGAATTAATTCAACATTTATTCAATGAACAAACAGATGAGCGGAAAAACCCACCACTTGGTTTGTTTAAGCAGGTTTCAGAAATGCTTTGGTGCCAGACTCAGGATACTTCAGTGCTTGTAGTTGGCAATACTGCTTCCCTTGTGACATGAGGGGGGGCCTGCTGTTGGCATAGCTCTTTGGTAAAATGAAATTAGGGTTTCCACAGTGTAAAACAAAAAACAAAAAGGGGAGGGAGGGGAAAAAGAGAAGGGGAAAAAAAAAATTCCACAAGTAGGAACTTACCACAACAGACAATAGTAAGAGTGGGGAGGAGGGTCAGCAACCAGGGCAATAGAGGAGAAAACAGAAAGTATTTAATTAGGGAAATTCCAAAAAACAAACAAGCAGCAAATTGGCAGCAAATAAACTTCAAAATTAAAAAGGGTGAGCATCAATTAAAGTGTTTAAAATCAGGAAAAAGGGCAAAACATGCAACAAATCTGAAAGCTACAAAGCACAAAGATCAGGAAAAGTGTGGCAATGAAGGAGCACAATGACAGACGAGAACTGAAACCATGGGTGTCTTTTACCATGCAGTAAAACATGACTGAGCGATGTTAGACTCATAACCAATGGTAGGAGTTTCTTCAGGGGTCGATTTAGGGGCAGACTAATCAAAATAGATGCTCATAGGCCTTCACAATTGTTGGCTCTTGGACTCGTATCATTTACACTCCTGTGACACGTACTCCAGACCGCAGCGCTCCCTTGTCTGCGGGGACTTCTCACAGGAACAAGCAAATGATTTACAGGGCCAGCCCTTAAGGGTCAGGGTTTACTTTTTAGCTACAGAATTTCATCTCTTGCTAGGCCAGAATTAAAACTGACGGTCAGACATCAGCAGCCCATGTTTTTTGTGTCACACAATGCAAAAGAACTTTGTCCGCAGTTTGGGAAGCACGGGTTCAAACGCTCCCCTGTGGTGGGAACCTGGAGTGAGATGGCCCAGACCGAGTTGCCTGGTTCACAGAAAAGCAGAGATAACCTGGACAGCTGAAGGCTAAGCAAATCATGTAACCTCATAGTCACAAAACATTTAAAATGTCTTCTGAGACTTCTCGAAGCTCCTGTACCCACTGAGTCGAGGGGACTAGGGCCTGAGTTACCAAACCCGCTGTGCTGTGCGCGACTGCAGATGAAGCCGACTGCTTTGTCTATTTTTAATCCAAATGTGTGGTTCTCATGGTGTGTGTTGTAGAAATGCGAGCAAACAGCCTCTACAAAAACGAAAGCAGCAAAACTGACTCCAGTTAACACAACCGAGCTATTTTACTGCCAGATAAACAGTGACGTAATGAATGAGCTGCTCTTGAATGAACAGACTGCAGCAGCCCATCCTCTGAGACATGCTCTGCACCTGCAGTCAACTGGGTTTGTGTTTCAGTACCTCTGAGCATTATTGCTTAAATCGACCCCTGCGGGTGGGGTGAAAATATGGTATGAAGGGATGATATTCTGTGTCAATACTGATGAAAAGAAATATAAACAAATTGTAAAAACAAACTAGTGATGATACAGTGGCTCATTCACCAAAGAACCTCATTAGTGGAACACGTCAGCATCCATGCACTACCTACAGCTTCGGATGAAGAATTTCCTACTACAACCACAATCGGGTTTTGGTATTTCTTTGGTTAATGAATTGTTGTAACAGCAGACAGCAACAGAAATACCCACAACTAGCACATGTGGGCAAGCATTGGCGTGAGTCATCTGAAAAATCTATTAGTGTTCTTTACTAACTAAAACGAGTTACCTACCTCCCAGCCAGTACTCTGTGTAATAAAAAGTAAAAAGCGCATGTCACAGAAACCAAAAGAAAAGTTTCAAAGGCCAAAACATGACCATCAACGTAAGGTATCATTAACCTGAAACAGTTTCAACGATTCTAAGTCATCATGCATCCAAACCGGCCTTCTCTGGCCCAGAAGGCCACTCAGTGATCGTCTTCTATCGGTTCATTTAATCTCAGGAATCTGGCAATGCCAGAACACGGAGAAAACCACCAGAAACCTCAGCTGGATCCTATTAAATCGATGCACAGCTGATGGCAGTGTACAGGCAACGACACCAACAGACTAACGATGTACCCAGCAGCCCATGACCAGAAAGCTGACTGGGGCAGGGAGCTCGGAGCAGCACTGCCATGTACTGGAGGAGGGTCTGCCGAGTCCTCGCCTGCCCTGACAGAAAGGCATGCACCCAACAGGCCTCTCCTGGAAGACAATATGTGCTTCTTGAGAGTTGCCAAGTGCTCTTGTCTCCTGCTCCGCTGAGGTCTGTTGAGCTTTGAGAAGGCTGGTAACTTCTGACATCTCTCACCAAATACTCAGCACCTCAGCTTTTGGATTTTGCACCATCTAAGTTCAGAAAGGTTCCTTCAGTAGGTTATCCACACTATGAACAGACAAACAAAACCCCAACATTTCTGAACATTACCTACCAGGCTAAAGGCACGACACAATGGTGTTTTTCCCAGCATGCAAAACACAGTTTAAAATAACTAATGGAAAGATAAACTGACATCGGAATTTTTAATTCTTGGGTATTTCTGAATTCACAATGAAATGTTGATGTTACTTGCTCTCGTGTTTCTCATGTTAAATGTCCAGAGAGAAAAAAATCACCATATGACAACTCTCATGTAATCTGATTAAAATGGGTTTTCCTTAATTGGTAGTTTTTATTTGCACTGAGCATTTGAAGTTTCTTCACAATTCACATTGCAGCTGAGAATTCAAGTCATTACCTGGTGAACGATCTTGCTGAACGCTTCTTGGAGTTTACCATGAATAGTAGATAGCTTCTTGGCATCTCTATTAGCTTCATGAATAGGAATAAGGACTTTGTAAACCTCATTAACTGCTTCATACATGCCAGCCTACAAAATAAGGTCCATCAGATTGCTCCAGCAATTCAACAGCAAGAATAATACACACTACCAGCATTTAAATTACAAAACTGCAAAATGAAGAGGTGGCTTAGATACCGCTGTGATGTAATCCACACCTTTTCTTAAAATATAGCCGTACATGAATTGAATAAAACCCTCAGTTACCCTTGAAATCAAGAGCCTACTGCATTATGCATTGCTGCTAGCAAATAAGATGATTAACAGGATCAAATCTGGGATATTTTGGATGGATTTAGATACAAGAGCACAAGCTAAACAGGATCCTAACCAAATTTACAGGAATTAAATATGGAAGCTTAAATGCACAGCTCCTTCTGCTGAGCACATCTTCAACCTAAGTGACTTCTGCATCCACTTTTGGCACTCCATGACATGGGCTTTCCTTTACTATTGTCCACTCCCACATGTGCAGCGTGAAGTGAAAGCCACTGGAAGCACACAAAGGCCTTCTGGTCCCACATCCCATTCTTCGCAGAGTTTACTCCAGAGGGCAAACTGGGCTATTAAACTAAAACTCCAAATGCTCTGTGCAAGTTAAGTGGTTACAACAGAACTATGCAGTCTCACAGAGAAAACATTTTCCTTCAGTGTAAGATTGCTGAAGATAGGTCAAGAAATTAAAGTCTACCATGGAGAAAGATGCCGCAGCCTGTTCCAGCAATCCCACCAGACCAGCTTCCGTGAAATACTTTCCAGAACAGATACCTTCTTCATCTGGTGATACAACATCGTCAGACACTGCTGACTCCTCCAAAACATTGGAAGATATGTTCTAAGGAGGTAGAATGTAGATAAAACACTTTTACTCCACTTAACATTCAACACTTTCAATACTTAGAAAGCCAGCTGATTTTCAATAAAATCCTAACATTTTCTAAGCAACAGCTTTCACATGCATTTTCTTTAATTTCCCTCTGAACCAGCACAGTACTTCAGCACAAGCCACCTGGACTGGGCCACCTACACATTCAAGCTGAGTATGTGCTTGTTTGCTGTGCTCAGTATTGCCCTGCTTTATATTACCAGACACAGGAACCACTTTCAACTGCACCCATCACACACTGGCTAGATCTAAACCCTGGGACTTAAATGGGGAAATAAAAAGAACTGGATTCACGCAGCTCATGGATGTAAAGACTTAAAGGAACCAAGACAGTCTTCAGAAGCTGCTATATGAGTGTGCAGGCACGGTAACACCTGGCACACGGGATACTCTGTATCTCAGCGGCAGAGGACAAACCCCAAAAATACATTACAGAGGACAACTCTCACCTGAAATGTAACACACCCTACAGGAAGGTATTTTCGGTCTTCCAGCATGCTTAGATATTCAGCCACCAAGGCTGCAGAGTGGACCAGGCACTGGGCTGACTCAGCATGGTTGCTCCTCTCGGAATGCTTTCCAGCCATGTTCTGCAGCCACGTCAGGCGTAGGTCAGGGGAATTCTGATAGCCCTTTGCAATCCTGATTGACAAGAAAACCTCTGATTAGAATCTAGTTACTTCTGTTTAAATAACAGCCACCCTCAGTGCTAGGCTATCTAGAAATAAACGAGGTAAGAAGCTATACAGATGGAAAGATGGAGACTGGTGGTAAGCCAAAGGTGTGGGACAATCACAGCAGACCTGCATGGTTGCTGAAGACAAGCCCTCTGCCACCTTCTAAGAAGCCTTCAGGACCATTTGTGCAGACCACACTATGCAGTTTGGTAGCTGGGATTTTAACATGGCTCTGGAATATCTTTTGCATATGATGACCATCATATGTACCACCACAAAGAAGCCTTTTGTTTAAGGAGGTTCTGAAAGATCCTGTAGTTTTTCCTGCAGGTAGAGTTGTCTTTATGCAGGTGGAGGATGAGATTGTCAGAGACTGCTGGGGAATGGAAACTACTTTTACCCAAGATAAGCTGCGTGAACTTGTCAACCCCACATTCAAACACAACAGAGAAGTGCATATTGGTCCACGAGCACTGAGCCCCAGAACTGCTCCAAAACCAAGCTCTGTAAGGGCTCAAACACGCAACATCTGAGTCCAAAACCAAACAGCAAGTAGCTGTGCTGTTTTTAAGTGAAATGTGAATGACGGCAAGCAGTTTAAAAGACGATTACGTTCTATGTAAAACAAGTGCTAATAAAAGACAAGTAATCAAAGTTCACAGCAAGACAATAACTCACACTCTCAACAGAGAAGCGCAGTAGGTACTAAGCTGTGCTCAAACACCATGTGGAGCACTGACATCTACTGTCCCTGCATTGAAATGGTTATAAACCCTACCTGTACATCAGGTCAATCAGCATTTCTGGATCTTCCTGGTGCTCCTTCATTTTAACGGTGTCAGAGAGGATCATATGGAGGTTGAACACTAGGTCCTGGACCTGTAAAAATATACTGCTGTAATGAACAGGAATCAAGCTACATATGGCTACGTTAGGACCACCGTCAGTGGGAGCTTTTGTCTGTTTGCATCTTGTCGGAAAATCAAGGACCTGGGTTTTATGTACTTACATGATTTAAAAAAAACCCAACCCAGTAACTCCTTCAGGGAATGCATGCAAATTCCAGCTCTAGACGGAGGTTTAAGCACGGCCTCTCAATGAGCTACACATTGCTTCTCTTGTGGTATTTCTATTACCTGATCAGGAAATGTTGTCTCCCTCAGTTCCAGATCTTCTTCAGCATATGTCAAAATAGTCTTCAGGGAACGTCGCAAAAATTCTTCATTGAAGTTCTGGGATGTTCCCACCAGGGATGACAGAGACATGGTCACCTGCATTTTCACTCTGGCAAAGTTCTGCAACGGAGATATTGTTATGGCATTTCAAACAACCTGGAGACACCGCAAGGGTCTGCTGCAACATCAGCGCTCTGGCCACTGTACCCTCCTCCTGACAGGTACCTGGCACAAACAAGAAAACTCCAGTTTTGCGAAAAGGCTGTCTCAGAGCAATGACTACAATGAACACCTGGTGCCGCCGAACTTCATAATCTGATGACACATTATTTAGTTCCAGGTGAAGGTTCTCCTGCAAAAGTTGTAGTTCGCTCTCCTTGTGCATGCTCTACTCTCACATACTCTGAAGAGGATGATGCTCAGCTCCCTCTCATAACACAGCCTTCATTCCAGACTCTTGCTTATGGTTTGCTCTAGCCCAGAAACTAGAGTCACTGTTAACTCGCTGCTGTCAATCCACTAACAGTCCCTGGGCCCACAACCAGCAGGTCCTTCAGTTCTGCTACTCACCGTAGGGGACTGTAACCAAGGCAGCGCAAACAAAGATGTCTGGAGGAGCACTTTGGGATACATTGCTACCCATACATCTGCAAAATACCAACTGGGAGAGTTAAGGTGGGAAACTTTCTTGACAATTTAAAGTGCATATGGGTGAGTCAAGCTAAGATGCAATTAGAGGTAAGATCTGAATGGAAACCAAGTCCCAGCGTCGCTAACTCACTTCACTAACACAGCTCTTTCAGAAAGGACGCCACGGAAGGAGCTGTGTGCCTGTTTGTGCTCTCTCCACTTTGCACGTCATGTTTGTTTTGATGGTAAGCCCTCCAACAGCCTCTTTCCCATGCGGAGCTCCATGCAGTAGCCCCAAGCAGTTCATATGTAAGGAAGTGCAGCAGGATACTCACGTTCCCAATCTCAAAGTTTTGCCTCATCAGAAGGTAAAGAGAGGCACTCGCATGTGACCGTATTGTGCTGATACTGCTGCTACAGTGTCTCAGGAGCCTCAGGCACAGATCTGCACACTGCTCGGTCTCTTCTTCAAACAGCAGCTCAGGGAACTGGCGAAACCGCACATGAGAAGATTAGTGCTTGAAGAGACAGGAGCAAGCACTCAGACAAAACTGCCAGGGCAATCCTCAGCCATGAGCACACATTGGCACTAAGAGGAAGTTCACTCCTCTCTGTTTTGAGGGGAATGATGCTAATTCCAATCACTTGACTTTCACAGGCAACGCAGACTCTGGAAGGCAACTCACTTTTGCCCACAACTTCGTCCTCCATCCTTAGACCAATTTATGCCCATTCCAAAAACTCAGGCTTAAATGAGCTTTTCCCAGTTCACCTACAGAAACTGGGAAATAGCTTAAATTATGGGCCCAGTAAACCAAATCCATTTTTAGTGAGGTTCATACAGCTTAAACTCCACCTGTGCCTTGTGCTCCCTGCTGGCCAAGTGCCTCTGCCCGCTTACCACCAGGCCAGCAGACACCCACACCACATTTGGGCTGTGCAAACCGTACCTTTGCATGCAGCCATCAACCCCAAAGTGCAGAAATACAGGTACTCATCATGAAAACCACCCAGGTTTTATCATCCCCCAGACCACACTTCCTGCAAATCAATACTAATGTCCAAAATAATTGCTTGAAGTGACCAAAATGCAAAGGAAGAAAACTGACCCATTGTCCATCAGTGCTGCTCAGGAGGTGTTACAGCACCCGTGGAGAACTCACCTTTGAAACCAAAGCCCTCTGCGTGGCAAAGCAGTGCTGGAGGTAAAGAGCACTTTGGTTGCAGGCCATGCTGTGCAGCAGCACTTTCAGCACCCCGCCCAGGATGCTCTCTTTGGACTCTGTCACAGAAACAGTCTGCAGGCAAAAGAAAACCAAGAGTTGCATGAGCAGAAATTAACCTCCCTTGTGAGTCTGTGTGAGCGTGTGAGAGAGAGAACATAACTCTGCTGAAAAGCCCTTTGGCATGAAGAAATTACCGACTTAGCTGGCCCTGCAAAACTGTCACATTACTGCATCAAGCGCCAGGTAATGAAAACCTGACCCATGCACTAAAGCCGGTGGAATGACGCTGCTTTCCACCCAGTGAGGCTCTGACCTTTGAGGACCTTGTTCTCCTAGAGGGAAACTCTGTAGCTGGCCTCTGCGTGGATTATTCAGGTGCAAGGTGCAACCCTTGGGACTCCCGGGTCTCCTGCAGCCTGCTCCTGCCTGCCTCCTGCCTGTGCCCAGGCTGTGTCTGTACAGAAAGCCGGGGACAAAACTGCCACGTATCCTCACTGACCTGTGGGGAGTGAGGAGATAGCTGGGCCTTGCACACAGACCAAGGAGCCCAGAAGCTTTTCTGCACCATGCAAAGATCAGGTACAGGAGGCTGAGCTGGAACCTAATGACCTGAGGCAGATTTGGGAAGGAACTAGAGGAATCGGTTAGAATAGGGCAGGACTTGGACATTTTTGGTTTAACCAACTGCTGCTTGGCCAGGTGATGGTAATGCTATTGCACCTCTATCTTCTAATCATCCTTACCTGCACAACTATTTCTAGCGTATCCAAAATAATCAGATTGGCTTCCGTTGCGAGATTTCCATCGATAAGCGCCTCATGTTCTATCTCTGCCCTTGATCTAATCAGAGAAAAGGAAGCAATAAGAAGCAGACCTCAAGATTTTCCAGTCAAAAATACTTTCTCTTTAGTAGGAAACTCCCATTTATAATTCATGTATTTCACCCAGACAACACCACAAGGATATTTCAATGCATCCATTAAAAGGACAGGAAGAAAGACTTGTTGTTTCAACACATACAAACTTACACAGGATTTACGTTCATCATGCTAGGAGATCACGCTTGCTGACACTTCGTTACTCTCCCAGGAGCACAACAACAGTTTAGCATCAAAGTCCAACTCAAAACTGGTTTAGTAGCATCGTTAGGCATGCAGCAGCACGACCAGGAACAGAACATGTGGTTTTGCTACAGGCTGTGTATGGACACGAGGTGGTGCTAGCTGGACTGGTTGTACGTACAACCGGAGCATGTACTGTGAGGGTGCAGTCTTTGTCTGTTTAAGCTACGTTACATCAGAGTTCTTGAAGAATATCTCCCTCTCCAAGAAAAATGACAACACTTCTGCTGTTACACACCGGGTACTCACTTTCCTGGAAAGTCTTACAAAGTTCATACACCCGCTCACACCGGTAGCTCCAGCAATTCAGCAGCAACCACCAAATTTCAGCGGCATGAGCTGCGTTTGGCAAAGATCCGGTAGTGTATTTAAAGAGCCCAACTACCACAGGTGCCATCTCTGACAGACTCACGCCAGGCCAGACCACAGCAAGAGTGTGACCCATGGGAACTGACAAAATCCAAGCAAAATACACACCAAAGACGATGGCAGCTGACTCATCTCTTGGACCTGAACTACATCTCTTGGTTGCTGAACTACAGCAACCCTCCCCTGCCACATATTGCCTCCTCTGGGAGCTGGGTCATACACTCATTACTTACTCTTCAGGCTCCAGAATATGGAAGCTTGGGGCCTGGCCCTATATAAAATAATACCACCTGCATAAAATGATACCACCTGCAATTAGCTGTGCACAATTCTCGGTGTGAAAAGTCTGGCTCAGGTTTCAAAGGGCCAGACTCTACCTATGCAAGCAGGACGCACTTGCAGTGCCACAGGAGTGAAGTGTGATGGACCAGGTCACAGCGAGCAAGTACAGGTTAAAAAGCAGGTTTGCAGAGTTATCTAAGCAGATTATTTTGCGGGGTGAGATACCATCATTTGACCAACAAGGCATTCCACAGCTGTCTAACACGTATGTGAAGTCCTTCTGAAAAGAAGAGGGCTCAGATGAGTTCTTCAGGCCAAATTTTAATCTGGTGTAACTCTGTCCACAGCTCTGGGGCTGGCCCATGGTGGAATTTGTACTTACATTGCTTCATTAGCAGGTTGAAACACACTGGTCATTTGGCTTCCCCAATGCCTCAATGGGACTGGAGTCTTGGACAAAAAGCCACTACCTGACCCAACAAGAGATTACAATCTTTCGTTGGACAAAGCAATTAGAAGCTGTGAACATGTACTTTCTACTCCAGGAAGCGTCAATGTCTTCAAGGGTAAAATTTGGCCTGATCTCCATCTGAGCTCTGAAGATACCATTCCTCAGCTTCCCCAGGGCTTCACTTGGGCGGAGATTGCTCTCCTAGGATTAGGAACAATTCTGCTGCTGGGAAGATGGAGACCGCAGGTTGCAATTTGAGGAAACAGAAAACGTGCACAGCGAAGCTCAGACACAACTCCTGAGCCCTCTGGATTCACCACACCAAGAGAGGGCATTTTAAAGGGAATGGGTGTAATAAGCAAAAAGAGCTCATTCCAGTCAGTTGCACACACACACTGAAAACTCTGCCAAGCATCACAAACGACGCTGTGATGATTGAGTCTGCAGATGTATAAAATGGCCATTTATAAGAACTGCACACCAATGCTACGGTACCTGGCTGGTTTGTGGCTTCTAAAAGCACAGCACATGTGGAAAAACAATCAAAGTGATGGATTAGGACAGGAAAGGAAAGCGAGCTTTGACAACTCCAGAATGCTCTTATGGAATAAAGGAAATATGACATGAGATATATATGCTATCTGCAAAAACTGTTAATGGATCTTCTCGCTAAATTACAGCTTACTACAGCGTTTTAAGAAGGTAAAGGATTGTATCAGTTTCTTAAATCTCATTTTAAAATCTAAGCAAGCCAGGGACAGTGGAAAAGCAAGGAGTTAGACAGGGCAGCGCTGGACTACAAGCAACTCGCCACTGCTCCAACTGAGGGCCCAAGCCTGCTCGCTGGAGGGCTAAGAGGAGTGCTGCCGTGGACCTTCTAAGGAGAGAGAGAGAGAGACCCTGCGTTCTCACAGGCACTGTCACACTGTTAATGTAGAAGGATAAGGCAGAGTTACTTGTCAAGCTTTTCTGTGTTTTGACGCCAGTGAGTCATATCCTTTCTCCATCTCAAATTCTCTTGACTTCCAAAGGCGCTCCCAGAAGGACTTCTCTCTGCAGGATAACAGCAAAACAACAGCAGTCATCTCATGCTGGATTTTCTGCACGGGTAGCAACTCTGTTCACAAGTGACAGGTGACAGCAAGCTATGACTTTGTAGAGCTCAAGGCTGTGGTGCTCACCCAAGATGTTTACATGGTCCCTAATTCCATCACCGCTGATTGGTGTGAGAGGCAGCTTCACAGGCAGAGGTTTTGTATGCACAAGACCAACGAGCAACGCAGAGTGCTCTGCGCACTGCCACACGCCAGCTCATCGCAGAGCCAAGAGAGAGATCAAATCGTCCTCAAATCAGGGAGGTAGCTATCAGGGCTGGGAAGAGAAGCACCTTCCTTGGACTACATGAGGAGCCTAATTTTGCTGTCCCCAACTGGCACACAGGAACGTTCTCAAGGTGGTGCCAGGAACCTCTGTCCTACCTCACAGTCTTTATGTCTTTATTCTCACTGCTGGGAAAGCAGGGGCACTTCAAGTAACAAATCAGGCCAGAGTAAGAAAAGAAGTACAAAGGTCCCCATTTCTCTGAAGTGATTCATTAATTATGGCTCTAAAATATTTATTTAACTTAGCCCACAATGACCGGCTCATGTCTACCAGGACACCTGTGGCAGAGTAGGAGACAAAACCACAGTTCTGATTCTTGTCCTAACTCCTGGGCCATTCTTCCTCCCAAACAACCTGAACAGCAAAAATCACTGGAAGGTGCTTGTTACCCCAACTATGGACTATTTCAAGCCTCATGAAGTTAGCAGAAATATGCAGGCGTTTTCAGAGCTACCAAAGTAGAGATCAGGCAGTTTGTTTCCCACTCTGATCCTTGCACAGGACACACTAGAAGGTGGCTCTGAAAGATGCTACACTGGAATAAGTTCAGGCAAGATCACCCCATAAATGAGGCGTGATCGCCTGTACACAAAAGTCATCACGTAACAAACAAACTGCCTGTAGAAGGAACTTAGAAATAGCGTAAAGATTTTGCAGACCCATTGCAGTATGCTGCAAACTGCAAGCTGCTTTTTCTAGGGGCCTCTTTGAAGACCTTGGTGGGTGGTATCCCTCACCACAGATAGGTGCAAATAGTTGTTGGGGATGGTAGTAGCAGGTGTTGGGAAAAGGGGACAGCACAGAACACTTCTTTACTTACCCAGCTGTCCTCTGCTTCTTCGCACCATTTCCTGCCTTGCTCCTATGCTTCCCAAAATAGCTTCTTCAAGTTTGGCTCTCATGTCTTTCGACTTCTTGAATGTCAGACTGTTCATTCTTTCAAACACTTTCTTGCCCTGCAAGTTTCAAGTGAGACCATGAGGCAAGATTCTTTCAATCTAGGATATCGTCTAAGCATTAACAACTCAAAATATTTTTCCTGTCTAAAGACATACAGCAAGAAGGGAACACAGGTTTCGTTGCTAGCTGGAGAACCTACCGACTCCAGCATCGCTACAGAAAACTCTCTTCTTGTTAACAGCAAGGAAGATAACCAAGGGCTATCCCCTTTCCCTGCAGCAGCTCCCAGATGAGTGGTGAGCAGCACAAACTGCTTAAGAAGTAAAACAAGGCATGGACACTCACATGGCTGAAAAGTAAACGTGGAAAAAGGCTAGAGGTTGCACAGAGATGTGCTTAGCCCTGGGATTTTGGATACAGGAAATCCTTAGGAGAGCAGGAAATGCCTTTCTGCAGTCATGTAAAGGATGGGAGTGTGAAGTTTGCCAGCAAGCCCTACAAGGGACTTCAGGAGGTTTGAACAATATAGCAGTACCTTGTACTCAAAGCAGGATACGCAAAGATAAAGCAAATCCAGCAGGCGATTGAGCTGCAACACTGACAGGTCGGTGAACCACTTCTGCAAGACACTTTCATCTGCGTTCTTGAGCACCCACAAGAGACAGATCAGAAGGCTGCGACTGGACTCTGTCGAGAAGGTGGAGTGCTGCCTGCCACTCTAAAAAAGACATTTGCCACACTGTATTTCATGTCCAAACACTTCCATCACCACTAAAAGGATCTGCACTAGCTACCATCCCAGCCTAAATAATTACCAAAGAGGAGCAGAAGTGAAGAGACATTTTTTCCTAACCACCGGGAGATACACAGTTCTCTTTCCTAACCCAACAGCTCAGTGGAGCCCACAGATAGTTGAGCCACAAGACTGAAGCAGCAGTTTGAACCAAAATAATCACATTACCTGAATGAGTTTCTGTTCAGGCAGCAAATACCTCTTTGCCTCAAGATGCCTTTAATAACCTCCAGCAGGTTAACAGTTAAGCAAGGGTCTCCATTCATTATCTCTGGGCATATCAGTGTCTGGCTCCGAGTGCATTAAAACCCAGCAAAGTGGAGTGCTGATGCAGGAGTACAGTGAAGAGGGAGAAATGGAAGGGTCTGCCTGCTGCTGGAATCAGCACTCACCCCCTGCGCAGCGAACAGGGGGAATGGCCCCTTTATGGCTTTGGCCAGGTGGGATTTAGATGTAGTAGGAATTCTTGCTTAAGGCTTAGAGCTCATAATGACCATTGCTCTTCCAACAGCTTTTATCAGACTGTTTCAGAAAGAGATAATCTTTATCAAAAAAGAGAATTTTTCCATTTTCTGAGGTCTGTTGATTTTTATCCCTGCTTACAATTTCTTATACCTTCTCTGAGACAGGCACAACACCACGCAAGCGTGATTTGTTCCCCCTTGTCTTTCACCCTTTGCCTCCCTGTGTAACGCCCAGCTGCACACTGGTATGAGTCTCTACTGATCAGCCACTGATCAGCCCTCACAGAAGCTGCATGCGTCAATATTTGCTTGTTGACATAGATGGAGGGTCAAGGAATAGGGAGAGATAGTTTTGTACCGATGAGGTGAGCAGAAAACTGCTGGGCCGGGTGAGCTGAGGGACTGATGTTCCTGCGATGGCCATAGCGACTGTCTGGCTTATCATGCTTCCACCCTCGCTCTCGTAATCATCCACAGCAACGCAGCTTGGCCTCCCTCGCTGATTGTGACTCTCTGTCAAGAAACACAAGCATCTAGTCAGTCCCCAAATTCAACGTGTCTCCCTCCAGAGTGCTAGTTTCATTGAACTGCCAGGGAGGGCAAACTGGAAATCATCCCACTCTTGGGGGCTTGCAAGGAATCAGGACTCTTATTTGAGGTCATCCAAAGCAAAGCAAACAGCAATTTTCACATGCAAACAAGTGGGAAAATGCAGCTTTTGACTGTTAACAGTCACTGAAGACACATTTTGCAAGTGGAGTTTAGGAAATGGATGTGAAAACATGACAGAGTTATAATTCAGAAAAAGAAACAATCTCATCCAATGGGAAAGGGCTTTGCAGTTCAATTTTAGAAGCCAAACGCTCAGGCCTTGTGAGCAGCTGAACACATATTCAAAGCACAGAATATAAAATACCTGTAAAGTCATAAAGCTGAGGCACGGTTTCCATGATCACGCCAATCAGAGGTAGATACAGCATTGCCACCCGGGCCTTTACCTGTGGGTCAGCGTACCGCGGGTCCGAGTCGTGACTGGACAGTAAATTGTGTACCATATTGATGACCTTCTTATGCAATCCAAATAAACTGTTAAAACAGAATTGGGTCACACAGATTAGTTAATACCTTCAAAGCAAACTATACTTTGTAACTAAAGGGCTTAAAAAAAGAAAAAAATCCTGGTTTTTATTTTTAACTTCATATAAACTGCCATTCCACGCAGCTTTTGATCTCCAATGTCTTGTACAAATGGCTGGCTTTTCACTACGCCACGTAAAAGGTACAAAAATATCTGTGGAGGTGTACATCCAATATATTGTGAACACTCCCATATTTCCCACACAAAACCAAAGCCCAGCTACTGCTATGCTGAAGTATTGAGTCTACCAAAGCCCATTAGGGGAACTCAGGGAATACGGAAAACAGGGAGAGAAACTTGAGAGGACAGTGGGTTTAGAGAAACTATTCATTGTGTTCTTTTTTGTTTGTTTGTTTCTATTTAACACTATTTACAGAGAGAAAAGCCCTCCTTAGACAGAACATTGCTTTTATCGAATGGTCAGAAGTTTCTGCTTCGGTTCCCCGACCCCCCATACAATTATTCAACCAAACCAGTAGACCACAGATCCGCAATTCTGAATAAAAAGTGTCAAAGAAATGGAGGGATAGAAAGAAAAATAGTAAAAAATGGCCTTCCTCTTTATTCAGATGCAAACAATGGCAGTGGCCAAGCACCAGCCCCTTTTGCAGGGCACCCTGAAATCACAAACTCCCCTGAATCTCTCAAGAACTCGCTCTGCTCCTTTCAATTCCCTCAGCCACCACACAGAGGCAAAACTCTCTCAGAGCAAATAGCAGAGATATCTGTAGCTATTTGCTTCTGTAGGCAAACCAGGCCAAGAAGACAAGTTTACCCCATGCATGACGCAGCCAAGGAAGCTCATACATTAGGCATTAGCAAAACATAAGCTTCAATGTTCAGACCTGAGGTATTAAAACAAGTGCTGAATTTCAGGCAGTATCCACTTTACCTGAAAAGTAGAGTTGAGTTCTGGTTAAAAAAGACAAGAGGCTTTGACTGGATTGTCGGGGGTTTAAAGTGATTAAACAGACACCAGTACAGACTAGGAGGACATGAGCTAGTTGCAGCTACACGTCCTTCCTGAAGGTTTTTAACCAAGCCATAATGAGATCCTACAATTGCTTGTTTGTGTCATTAGTAAGACCCTTAACAATTAGGAAGGAAATGCTTATTTAAGTGACTGGTTCCTTCAGATTAAAGAAATGTCTTTGTCTTACTTTGAAGGAGTGGCACCTAAGCTGTGTTTCTAACACTGCAAGGGAAACTCTCCTGCCGGCCACAGAACTGTCTATAGGGAAAACACTCCCGACACGGCAGTGCAATTCCAACCTAGGGCTACACGGATTTCTTCTTCTTCTTCACTTTTCCAGATCAGAGCAGGTGCCATGGTGGATCAATCCATAGCAAACAGGAGGAAATAAGGCCCACTAATCTTTCTGGCTGATAATGTAATGAACCGATCTTGCCGCCCTCCAGCCATCCCCTCTGCTACCTCAGCCCTCGCCTGTCTCAACACCTCACATTTCTGGGTAACTGACTTTTGCCACCGAATTCTGAGGGTCGGACAAACTCCCACTTTCCCACTTCTGTCCTGTAACACCAGTTAATATGGGCAACATGGGCACTACGAAACAAGCAGTATGAGTTAACAGCCAAAGGACCACAGCGCTGTTTGCAGAGACAGTCTGTTCAGGGTCTGGCTGCTTAGGCTCACTCACTGTAACTGTCACATCCAGCTGGCTTCCTGCACAGAATCATACAATCACACACTAGTTTGGGTCGAAAGGACCTTCACAGCTCACCCAGTCCAACCCCCTGCAGGGAGCAGGGACATCTGCCCAGAGCAGAGTGTTCAGAGCCACAGGGTCCAACATGACCTGCGATGGGGCCAGCGATGGGGCTTCTCCCACCTCTCAGGGCATCCTGGGCCAGGCTCTCATCACCTCCATTGTAAAAAATTTCTTCCTCATATCTAGTCTAAATCCACCCTCCTATCACAACAGGAGCTGCTGCAAAGACTGTCCCCATCTTGCAGAAAGAGCAAGGACAGAACACAGAAGCTCTGTATCACCTATCAAGACCTGAGGCAAAACTCTAACACAATGATCAACTTGGTGGACATCCCTCTCCACTCCTGCTGCAGGATAAAGCAACCAGGAGCAATTCTGAGCTTTTTTCAATGGCAGCCAAAACATTTTAATGGCAGGGATGGCCAAACCCTCTACGAATAACCTGACGATGCTAAAAGTCTTCTAAAAGGCACGATCTGAACAGGCTGGTTTACTTTATATGGTGGAGCTATGAGGGCAAATACAGAAGGTTGAATCCTGAGAAGAGCTAATAAGCTGCAAACTACCACTCATTCTGTAGAACAATAAAAACCAAATGCATTATTGGTATACACCTCCACCAAAACTCAGGATCTTTGAACAAAATGCATCTCCAGAGCTGAACTGGTATCAGGGGGCTTTTCCTGTCTTGACATGGTTTGAGAGAGGAGCTGTGTCCCCAGTGGACACCAGCAAGATCATGCTGATGGCTCCTTAGTGCAGCTGGGCAGGGATTAATGTCCTGGTCCAAGCTTAAGCCCTGAGACCAGCAAGGTGAGAGAGGTCAAGAGGCAGGTAGGTGAGAACAGAAAGTTTGTTAAGAACAAGGGCGAATATGGTCAGGGACGGGAGCTGACTTCTAACCAGTGAGCAGGATGTTCCTCTGCTACAAAAAGGATTTCCGCAGATGGTGTACATCAGTAACGATTTGCTGCATTTTCCATTTCAGGCCAAACAAATGGGACTGCAGTGTGTTACGTACATACACAATATTCTAATTTATGGCATCACTTTCTTCTTCAACAGGAAACAGAACGAATGTTAAACTCCTGAGACCTCTTGGTAAAGGGGCAGAATTAACCATGAATCATCAGCATTTGTCGACTCGGCTGATATTTCTGAGTCCACCTTGAGAAAAATGCCTGCGAGAGGACTTAGGACTGTGGAAGCAATCAATAATTTCCATTGAAACCCATTTTAAAGAGGCAAGGCAGAACACAGCCCTAAATAACACAAGATGTCAGGACTACAGGCTACACTCCTGTGTCAGAAAATTATTTGCTATACAAGCCAGCAAGTCACCAACAAACTCTGCATGCTTGACTCTATTTGTCTATTTATGTAACCTGTAGGTGCCTCATCAATGCATAATTTACATTTAAAAGGAGCTGGCAGGACCACAGGTGAAACACGTGGTAACATTTAAAACCACCAACCACTGAGATTCCTAAATGTTGAAAATTATTTTCTAGTTACAATGGAGAAAAGCCATTTTACCCTTAGAGCTCCAGCAGTTCCCCTGTGGCAGCTGGGGGCTCCAGCAGGAACCCCTTTCCCTTCTTCTCGGCTGGAATAACGTGACTGAAATCATGTCTATAGAGTCAGGGCTAAAGAATTAAGAAATACAAGGGGTAGCGGGAAAGAAGAGGATTCTCAAAGAACTAATCTTCTCAGCTCCCATATTTACATCAATTCTGGCCATGCCACAACTTGCTTTGCACCCACCATTTGCTTGGAATTACAGAAAACTCTGGGGAAAAAAAGATTGTAAAGATTTACCCTTCTGCATCAGGATCTAAAATGACAGCCAGTTCTGTTAACACGAGCCCCGCCAGGTAATGCTGTTGTCGGAAAGGCACAGACAATTCAAACATATTGGCAATCTTCTGGTCTTGGACATTAGTGGAGAACCCAGAACTCTGCAAAAAAATCAAGTTTCAGAAGTTGCATAATGAGGCCCCTTGGAACACTGAACCAAAGCTTATGAAATACGTTGCAAGCAGTTTTCAGAATTAGAGACTCTCTCACATAAACCACCTTTCCCCTTTTTGGTTTGGATCTAGGCACATGTACTTACAATAAACCCAAGCTCGCTAAATGTGCTATTAATTCTGTTTGTTGTTATTGCTTTCCCTCCCACAGGGCAGGCCTTAGGCAAGTTAAGCCAAATAACCTTTAAAAGTGGACTAAATTTTAACTTGGGTATGGATTGTCTTATTCAGGCTAAAGAAGGCTTTAATTTGATTTAGTTTACCTAATTTTGCAACTAATTAATCCACTTGAATGACACCCTTGCTAATTCAAATTAGAAAGAATGGAAGAGAAAAAATGGAAAGAACCTTGTTTTGCAAGAAAAGAGTAACACTAGACAAAGGTATTCTTTAATGGCTCGTTTATGTTCATGGGTTTGTCCAATACAGGAGGGGACTAGGTCCCTAAGGATGGCGAGCGGTCACTACCAGGACAGGGATATGGGCATATTTTTTCCAATAATAAAAGATCAAAAACCTATGTGACACTTCCGAAAAATAATAGCAAGCAGAGACTGAAAATACAGGTGATTCAACTGCCTCAGATGATTTAAGTCTCAGAATAAAGCTCAGCTTGCCTCACCACAAAGGATCCTCATCACAGCATACCTGAGAAGTCGCTGAAGACACAGACGGTGAAGGAGATGCAGGTGGTGTGAGCAAACTGCAGGGTAAATTCAAGGTGACGTAGTGTTCATGGCTGCAAATGATGCGAAGGAAGTCCAGCCTCAAAGATGCCAGGTTACTTGGATTTGTTAAGGAATACAGCTTTGAAGATACCTGACAAGTTTAGCCCATAAAATTGCAGTTAGCACCAGAAGAGTATAAATGCAGCATGAGACCCCCATCCCACCACTGCTCCCCAAAAACACTTCCAAAGCAACAACTGAAGAGCTTGCAATTGTTAAATGGTCACATCCACATCTTTGTGTTACAGAGTAAACTTCATAAGTGAAGGAGCCACACACATTCCAGCCAACAGCCTGTGTATTCACACAAGATGTATACAACAGCCATATTTACATAAGTAGATTAAGAATTACGTAGTTCACACATGATATCCACATCGTACTGATTTTTGTAGGGGTTGAGAGAAGCAGGACCACACAGAGTGCTGTGTTAACAGGTCAAAGAAAAAGGCTGGCTAATATACGGTAGGTAAAAAAGCTCTGATGCTATTGCTGTTCTTGTCCCTTATATAAAATGTTTTAGACTCTGTAGCAAGAATGAGTCTAAGGTAAGCTCCTGATACCTCATCATCTCCTCTGTGTACAGTGTCAGCACGGATGTTTGTAGTCAAACCAAACTCTGTGGTTTGCAGAGATTTCCCTGCCACATCATTGCAAATAAGCTTCCCAAGGCGTAATGTAGGAACCCTCCTTACAGGGGAGGAGATCTTGCATCCTCAGAAGGATGAAAGGGGAGCTTGGTGATCAATGTGATCATACATGTTCAATGTGTCCTTGAGAGACCCGCTGACAAACCATGACAGTCCAAGCTCCCTCACAAAACCTCCTACTAATTTTTGATTCAATACTCTGACCACAGTGAGCAGGGGGAATAGTTCTTCCTTTTTGCTGCATGTCCATTCGTTTAAGGGAGTTACTCCTAATTCACATTTAAGAGTGTAATCGGAGAGGCACAAACTCTAAATCACCTCTGCAAATGCCTTCCTTGCCCTAAAAAGATCTGAGAAGCAGAATTCTGTGGCCACACTTTACTGTCTGACCAAAGAAAGTTACCGAATAGGCTATGCTGCAACTCACAGTTAGGTCGTAATATTTATCTGCATTCACCTGTTTGTAGCAGGTCTTAATAAGAACAAAAACAAATCCTCTGTCCATGATAGACAACAAGTCGTTGAGGAAAAATGCAAGACTGGTGTTGAGCCTTTCAACCATTTCTGTATCCTAGAGAGGAGGAAAACAGGAGAGAAAATGGGGAAGAGCACACTGTATGTTCTCAAGCAAACCTAGGTCTAGGCACCAGCAGACAACATGCAGGAGATCTGGTGCCCGAGGTTGGACGGGGCCTCACTTGAATTGTTTGCCATTACCTTCTGAAACCGAGAGACTATATCACCAGCGATTGTGCTGACCAAAGCAGTTACATCATCCATGAAACGCTCAGGGAAACGATTCTTTCTTGGTGCATCCAGTTTGTCAGCAAAATACAAATGATGCACCATGCTCTTCACCTACAGGAGTATAAATTGCAACACGGTCACTTGCAGTCATTGCTGTCTGTGGTTTAAACTACGAACTGTGTGACAATAAGCCAGGTGTTTCCAGTTTGCTCACCATCAGCTCGAAGAAGAACCAGGCCTGCTGTAGGGCCGCCTCCCGCACGCTCCCGCTGCACACAACCCACTGTAAGGCCAGCTCTTCATGGAAAAGCTACATAGATTCAAAGCCAGAGTTAGCCCGAGCCTCAAGATCAGCTCACAAAACAGTCCACGTGAGAAATGGCAGCACGGTCCATGGAAAATATGGCAAACAATGAGGTTAAGCAAAATAAATAACTGGGAACGTGATAGCAGTGGTGGCTTCCCTCAAAGAAATCCCCAACTAACAATGAAGGATGATGTTACGATACGTGATGTGAGAAACGTTTCACAGCATCTTGCTTCAAAACTGAATTTCAAGTGTCAAACGAATTTTCCACCCACCCACTCACCCCCCCCCAAAAAAAAAGTTTGGTGCTCAAATTAGTTTAGTTTAAAAGTCTACCTTTCTGCCTGGTCTGATTTTCGCAGGAAAAAGGAGTAAAAAGTGGACATATAAAGCGATTTGTAGAAAGGTGTCTATTTACTGTGAGAAAGGACTTAAAACAGTAAGAAAGAAACATGGGGCTAAGAAACAGCTTTTTGATTCTTTTCTCGGGAGGACCAGCCCACAGCCCGGACGGTGTCAGTGATCACATTTTCATTACACAAAAAGTAAGGCATTTGGTCTTTCCTGACACTGTTTAGTAGGATCTCGTCTCCAACCAGGGAGCGCTTTCAAATAACACCCCTTCACTTTCTGAAGTTGCTTTGGATCAACACCTATATAACCAAGTTCAGCCCATCTAATGCAGGATAATTTTGCATCGCTTACATGCCTAGACAGTGCTATTCGTATTTTCTGAAAGCCAGCAATAAACTGGCTCCAAACGCTACAGACATTAAATCAGACAAGCTATTCCTGTCCATTTGATTCTTCCCAATTCAGCCCTGCCAGAATACTTCACGTTTGCTACAGTCTGGATGTTCAGAGATGCTGAGCAACAGCACTTCCTAAGGACCTCGGAAAAAATCAGGCTATAAATAAAAGAATAGATTGCATCATGTTTTCAGAATGACTTGACCTCCCTGCCCCAAAATATCAATTGTCTTCACTGAAATCTACCTTTTTAGTTGGTAATCGTCCTGTTAATGTTTGTAAGAAACTTGACGTCTCAGTGTGCGAAGACATACGATTACAACTTCGATCCGTAGCCTACGGAGTGGAGATGAATGAATGATGACAGGACATTAAAGTTTGCCGTGGATGGGTTTTGCAGCTCAAGGACAACGTACGTTCACAAACATACTGTTCCAACTGTAGCCTTTTACTGTTCTTTACACCTTTTTACACATTCTCAAACTCTTATTCATTTACAGGTTTGGTTTAAACAAAACACTTTTTACTGTTTGAAGACATACAGGCTAATTAAATAACTGCATGTTCTTATGCACAAAGACACTTAATGCTGCAAAGCATGAAACCTTTTGTCCATTCTATTTTATCAACATGCATACGTCAAGGCGGTAATACTTGTCATTTCAGTCCATACCTCTCAATCTACCAGAGACCAAGCGCGTGGGGATGTACCCCATGGCAATGCTGCTACTGGCACAGGGAATGAGAAAATCGCTGAAGGTCTGTTTCTGATGGAAATAATTTGCCATGAGTGCAAGCGAACTCATACTGACGATTTCTGGAAGACTGACAAACTTGCAAGGAGGTACAGTTGAGAGGTACGTTCATGGCTACCATGCAGTGGGAAGCAGCAGGCAATGGGGGCTAAACAAATTAACTCTGACTGAAGCTGCTGTAAAGTTTTCATACTTTGCAACACAGAACAGATACAAGTGGCCCTAGCAAGTCACAGGCTCCAGTACTCAAATTTACATGTTTTAAAAGCGAATTTTACATGTGGTAATCAATTTTGGTTTAACAATATTCCACTCAAACAGTCATGAAGTATTACTTGATGATGAATACTAAATGCTGGATGAAAATGGCAAAATGGTTCACAACATCAAAAGAAATGGCAAACATGGACAAAACTATGAAGCTGTGATTAATGTTCCCACTTAGAAATGGGCTCCACCTGAAGCTGAAACTAGTGTCAGAGAGAGAGAAAAGAAAAGAAAAAAAGAAAAGCAGTCACAGCATTTACATTTCACAGAGCAGCAACCACTGAAACGAAAGAAGGGGACACGTTCACGCATTTTGAGTTTTTTCATGCAGTGTGGTGAGGTGGTGGGGGACAAGATGCTAATTTATAAAATAAAACAAAGTTTTCAGGGAACAAATAAATAATAAAAAAAAAACCAAACCACCAAAACCAGAGTATACACCGAAAGAAAGATATTCTACAGGGAAACATCGGGGAAAACAAAGCCAGAAAAACCTCTACCGAAGACACCACCTGTGTTGACTCTGCACTTGGGCTGGGGTTGGATCCCCATGGGGCTGCTTTTGGACCACCAGTGTTTACCCAGGAATTGGAGCGGTCTAAACCCTGGGCATGTAATAGAAAGCAGTTGGGAAAGGAAAGAAATATTACACGTTGCATGCCATACAGTAGTCAAAGTTTAGTCCTTAAAAGCAATCAAACTGGCTACACTGTAAACACATCATCAGTTAGCACTGCTAAAGCAGCCTGAATTCTCAGGTGTCTGTTGAGACATTTTAGTCCAGAGGATTATTTCATATCTCATCACACACACACCACATTAATACTGTCAACAGCTCTGGTCCAACCTGTCCTATTTGTGATGCCAGACCTTCAAAAACTATCCCCCTCCTGGAAAATCCCACTCTTACTTTCATCAGTTTAAACCCATTCGCTTCAGCTGAAGGAGCCAGCCTCCATTTACAGTGTGACAGAGGAAACCTGGCACCCAGATGTGAAAGCCACCAAGGATGCTCTCCGAGGTTTCCAGCACTCTTAGGGTAGGCTGCTTGTTAGTCCACAGTTTATAAGGTCTACAACTCAGAAATGTCAAGAAACTTTGAAGAGAAAAACTGTCAGCTCTCACAAGTTTTCCTATTCATGGAATAAAAATCCATGAGTTAGTAGAATAACCCTGTGAACAGGATCTCACATGGACACTCAGGAATTTTCTCTGGGCAGTGTGGCAAAGAGAGGAAAGAGTGCATACCTTTTCCGGAACCAACCTGCTTTGCCAAGCAAAATATTTGAGCTTTTTAGAAGCTCAAGCTAGTCTGTACTCCAAATTCTATTCGTGTAATGGATCATACGGGGGAAATTATTGTGGACCCCTCCTCTCCCTCTCTGCTCCCTCCTTCTCTCAAGACACCCACAAAGAAGAAAAGGAAAAATTTAAACATGTTTGTCACCAGGCTGCTCCCAAGTCAGGACCATCCAGCAGGATGCAGTGGACTTCCCTGGGTCCCAGGAACCATCTCTAATGGAGGTGATTTTGCAATGCCACAACCAAACAGCAGTTTCTTATAAATTCCACACGTTGGTTTCAACCTCACCTGAGCAAGAGCTTTCACCCTAGCTTTTGTATCAACTTCGGGCTTTTTCCCAACGCATGAAGCAAAGGTGCAGCACATTTCACCACAGTGATTATCATCAGCTGCAAAGTCCACCAAGCTCTAACAACCTATTTGTTATTTCTCTTGGCAAAAGAAAAATCCATCCCAATTGAGTTGCAACCTGGGATTCGAGCCATGGAGCTATCCCCTATGCAGATCACAGTGTAAAATCTCATCATAGGCCTTGTTAGACAATAAATTTGCTTCAGTAGGGAATAAAACTTACATGGCCTCAATTCACAGAATGAAAGCAAAATAAGTGACAGACCTAAAACCTCCCCTGAAGTTCCAAATCCCGGAAAGGGGATGACTACCTGAATTACCAAAATTAAGTAAGAGGCTGATAAAGGGGAGACTTAAAGCATATTCACTGAACCTACAGATATCTTACAATAAAAAATGACACAGAACTGGACTCTCAAGACTTCCACCAAACAACAAAGGATTCTGGGTTTTTTAAAGCAGCATCCTTCCACAACAGATTCTAATTTGAAATGCAGGTTCTCTATTCGTGTATATGTGCTTAAGCCATTACTTGGAGAAAAAGAAGAGGAACTTTTGCACCCTTTTACTCATTTCAAAGTCTCAAAAAGTGTCTTACTTTTGTCTGTTGACAAGCAGAAATAATGATATTCAACCAGAAGTCTGTATAGTCGGACTGAGCTTAATTTCTGATGCTCAGATTACCCTAAGAGAAACTTTTCCCTCAACAATTATTCACAGAATAGGATTTTCTTTACCACCTGGAGTACATCTTTAGAAGAAAATATCTCTTCATTTTGTATTGTGACACTATTCACTAGGCCAGCACGTGTTAAACTTCTGATGGCCTGCGTGAATTCCATATGCTCATTACTGCCTATGGCATTTCACAAAAGGTCAGGGTTGTTTAATTAGCAAGATACTGAAGTGGCCTTTAAAATATTTTAAGACTTCTAAGTACAAACTTTGATGTAAGAAATAAGATTTGCCTACCCACACTTCTTCCGCCTCTTATTTGGTCAGCAAATTATGTTGGTATTCTTTTAAAATTGGTAACCTCTTTCTGAAACTGTTTTTCTTGCTCTTATAAAACCCAGGACGAACCAGGGCCAAGGCTGTCTGGTCAGGCTGATGGCTTTATTAACCTTTATTAATCTTCCAAAGGTTCAAATGTAGCAGCCCTCTGAAAGGGCTCAGGAATTTGTCTCTGCTGGGATAGTGAAGGGTCACAGGCAGAAAAGCATCTCATCTTTGTGTAAATTATCACAGTTCGAAGATTAAAACAAGAGAACCCCAAACTAGCTAAGGCAGTCCTCTCAGGACAGGGAACTACCAACACAGCAGATTTGCCCTGCCTCATCCCACCTATTCTAGGCACAAAACTGAAGTGCTCAAATTGGGAGTGGAGCAGTCCTGCATCCTCAGAAGTCACAGAGAGGGACAGGCCCTTCTGCAGGATGTGCATATGCGAGCCATTAAGGGCCAAAGTAAGACCATGCCAGATGCTTTGCACTAACGTGCCCACACTGGGAAGTCACTTTTAGGTGGGGGGAGTCTCTGGGTGCAGAGTTAGCACACCATAAACCCACACCGCAGCTCAGCTGGCTGGACCATGGCTCCTCACTCACTAACCACCCAAAATCCTCTCTGGTCCATGCAGGGACCAGAAATACTCCTGCTGTGTGCAAGATAACCTGCTCTGGACTTAAGCAGCAGAGAAAGCACCTGAGCAGCCATTAGTGCTAAATGCAGGCAAGAAGAGAGAGGTTTGGTTTGGGAGGTAAAAGTGGGATCACAGGGCAGCAAGGGAGGGGATGCAAAGTCTGGGGAGACATAACAGAGCTGGTCAGAGAATACGGCTGCTGGCCACGTGAAAAGTGAGGCAGCAAAACCATTCTCGTCCTGCTAGTCTTGGGAAGACAAGTCCAGAAGGACTCTTGCCCCTAGCCACCATGCTGGTGCAAGTAACACTGCCAGGATGGTCCCAACAAGTCAGAGAGATTAGCTACTGTTTTCAAGGAGTGGAGTTTCAGAAGTGTTACCAGCAACTGCCAGAAAACGCCTGAGAAGGGGCGATTAGTAAGGACTTATTTTGCACAGGAGAAAAAAAAAAAAAAAAAAAAAAAAAAAAAAAAAAAAAAAAAAAAAAAAATCACAAAAACTTCCCTGTTATTTCTTTAAAGATTAAATAAAGGACACTGGAGTTCCTGTAAGACTCTCAGCAGCACACACATACCTTACTGCCAATGATCGAGCGAACTTCATCGTCCGGCGAGGTAGGGGTCCCAGATATGTCTGGGTTGCTGTTGCTGAGGCTCCGTGAACGGTTCAAGTTAAGGCTTGCCGGTCGGACAGCAGATCGAGCCATGGTGGCATAATGCACTGATCCCCCTAAGCCACCGGGACCTACAGTGGTGTACGAAGGGACATCCTGTTAGACCATCAGTCGGAGCCTTGATCCCACGCTGCTTTACACCAGCCTGATGCAGCAACCCCTCTGAATAACCCGGAGATCTGGCCTGTCAGGAAATCTCCTCTATGCCTTCCTCTGCCTGGTTCTCCACGGCAAGCAGCAGGGAGAGAGGGATGGGATTAAAAAGCTAATTTATCCACTGATCTGTGGGAAGCAGGAAGCTCCCTACGGATTTAGGCAGCCAGGGTGAGGTATGTCTTTACCTTTTACCTGACAGACCTCAAACTCAATAACCACCAGAGAACTGGGCACGATTTCGAGTACACAACCTTCACAACCCCCCTCAGAGTTCTACTCCACACATGAAGCAAGTGCTCTGCACAACACTCCTTCCAAAGTCTAGTTTTCTGTGGCAGTCATTCACACCAACTCTTCCCCTGTGCACATATATCCCTTGTTCTCAGCAGGGGTGGAATTAATTTGTTTCTCTCCTGAACCTAGACACGTGTTTTCAAGAATTTCACACTCCTTTACTATCAGCTATCAACTTTTGCTGGAACCCGATCAAAGTCCAAAAGTACTAGCGAAGGAGACTGTGAAGCAGAACAGGCCAAGAGAGAACCACATCTGCCTGCTTGCCACAGAAAACAAAACTAGTGGTGAAACTGTTATTTAAGATAGTCAAACAGTTTTAAATCTCTGACATGGCTAACTGTAATTAAACCCATCTTGTAAATGGCTACACTGGATGAGAGGGAGAGTTAATAACAGGGCTTGGCAGGGAACCAGCCGTGCAGCTGGAGCTCAGGGGCAGCTGCCGGCAAGCAATTTCTGCTTGCCTTTCATTTTATTTCACGTCACAGTTTGTTAAAGGGCTACCTGGTGACGGTGAGTTGGGATAGGTATTTGGTAGGCGAAAAACATAATAAATATAGGATGCAAGAAGGCTGTTTCTGCCATGCTGGTCCTGGTTTCCATCCAAGTTCTTGTGAAGTCTGTTCATGATAGATGCCATCGCTTCAAAAGATGCTTGGCCCAGATTAACTGAAAGTAGGAAGCAAGGAGTTTGTTTTAGACTGCAGCAGTACCCAGGAGCAAATCCTAAATGTGCATTTTGTCCACATTCTAAAGGATAAACGGTGAGGCTTATTTGGAGTACAGCAAGCATTTCTCATGAGAAACTGAGCCTGGTATTTGAACTAGGTCTAATAAACAGCTTGACAGGAAGACAGGTGTTGCAGAGATAAGCTTCCACTTTTATTAATAACAAATTAAACCAATTTAGGCCTGATTTCTGGAATCAGCCCAACTATGGTCATCAACTGCAATGGTAACAAGATCAAGTCCTTGTTTAATTGATGGATAATATCCTATGGATAATTATCTTACTTCTCTCAGTCAATTATTCCTTCCATTTAAACCTCAGTCAAAACAGAAACTGCATCAAAAAGAACAATTCCATTCTGTTTTGGAAAAAAATCTATTCTAAAAAATGAGTACAGAAATCTACACGTGGACTGAGGTAGATATTCAAAGCAAATTAGAGAGGAAGCAGCTGGAGAGGGTAGATCTTGGGTTTTTAACAACTAGACACTAACGTTCTCAATGTTCCTTACAAACTAAATCAATACAGAACACTTAAAGAGTGAGGGAGCTAAAAGTACAACAAAAACTTCACGCAATATTCTTCCCCAGTATGATACTTTTTTAAGGCTGCTTATCTAAGCAGCCTTAGATACCTATATTCCATCACATCCAAATTCAAGTTTTCTACGAAATATCCCAACTGCTCTTTTAAATACAAAGGTTTTAATCCTGACTTCCACCTGAGATTTTTTGTACTGCCAGAGCATATCCCGTAACAGGGAGCAAAAGGAGGGATTATCCACGCTGACAGTATCAGATCCACAGATGCTAGAGAAACATACAGCATCCGTATCTTCTTGTCTTACCTACTTCAAGATTTTCCAAGGAAACTAGTAAGGCTGACGTTCTTAGCTTCCGAATGTCAGTATGGAGACACCTTAACAGCCTCCAGTACTGAGAAAACGCTGAGCATCCAACCCATGAAAGCCAGGCCCCTTTCTGGTGTCTCAGTGTGGACACCACTAGCCATTTTTGAAAACCTCTGTGTTACACACTGCTCCTGTGTGTATCACCAGTGACCTGGATGCCAGCACGTTTTATTTTGAAGATACATGCTATATTAGTGGCACTAAAATAGAGCATAAAAATGGACTTTTTCATTTCCACATAAATATGATAAAACTGGCAGTGTCACACTTAGCTATGTAACTTTCTATAAAACTTAAATATAATACCTATTTGGCCTGCAATGACAGGAGGTCTTACTACCAGAAGAATCAGTTTGTCAAGCAGGAGATGAAGAAATCGCACTACCGGCTCCAGTTGAGAAGAATTTAGAGCTGAAATGCTGCTCTTCAGTTCATTTTCCAAGTTGTTTTCCATAATTCTCATGTCTCCTATTCGCACAGGGAACATGTGCTCATCCAGAGCATGGACAAGTGCAAAGAACTTGTCAAGATAAGGGTCCTACACACAAGCAAAAACAATGATCAGCAAGAAGCTCCAAAAGTAACTCCACTTTCTATGGGTTTGTATCTCATGGATGGATTCTCTACCTCATTCTTCTATCTGACTGTTTAATCTTACAAAATTAGCAGAATCTCAAGATCTTTCAGAGCTCTGCCCATATGTCTAATTCAACTGAACTGCCGAACGTCATCTGATTTATCAGGGCAAAACAAGAGGACCACAGACTGCGTATTCTTAGAAAAACAGACAAAAATGTACTAAAATCATAAAATCATTTACAACACAAGTAAAATACTCAAAAAACATCAAATGACATACTGGGAATGAATAAAACAAAAGCTCATCAGTCAAAATGACTGTCTTTCAGATCAAGGAAAGACAGATGAAAAACACATGGAGAAACAAAAGAGGCAGATGGGAAAAGGGAAAACAAGAAAACGTCATATGCCTGGACAGTACATTAGATCTATTGTATTAAACACAACACTCCAAGGCTGGAAAACACTGCTGGCCATTCACCGCCTGTGAATAAAGCCCAAACTGCTCATATTTTTAAGCAGAACTTCTCAAAGATACTCACAGCAGAATGTGGAGTAACAGGTCTGCTGGCTCAGAACTGGAAATGAGACTGCAATTCCACTACAAGTAATTATTACACTCTCCACAGCACCAACTCTGACAGTGCTTCAACTAAGTTAACGACTGCCAAAAGACTATCAAACTCTTTTTATTACAATGACTGCTCTTATTACCTGAGTGTGGAGGGATGAAACAGCTACAACTTCCACGTTGAAAACGCCTTTGTGGTTATCAACCCACTTCATCCCAGGGAGTGGAACCTGCAGGTTAGCAGAAGACAAGCGAGGATGTGATGGAAAGCCGAGCTCTGGCACTTCTAATCACCACAGCCATTTCTTTCATTTTACTGTTGGTCACACACACATGCCCCCAAACGAACACAGACCTCCCCCCACCTAAACTTGACAGTATTGAGGGAATAAAGAACCTAAGATATAAAAATCCACATGCACATACGTGTATGTACACATACATTCTTTCACTTTTTAACTGAAGTGATTTTCAGTGTGAAGAACAACTCACCTCTGGAGAAAGCACTGAATAAGCCTGTGGTGGTTTTTCCAACGAAACAGGTAAGCAGAACTGACCAGTCTTTAACCGTCCGTTTTGAAGCATCGGTATCCACTTTAAGGAGAAGGAATTCACAAAAGAATAAACAGAAACACACACTTCTTAAGGCTTTCTTGAACTTTGCAGGCCTGACTGTCAAATTCTCAAGTTCTACAATGGTGTATGAGTTGACAGGGATGCTAAAGAACTGGTGAACAACTGCATTACAAATATATCCTGTGCTGAAAACAGAACAACTGAAAGACACTCACGGTGTACCCGACTGGAGTCTCCAGGGGAGTGTTTTGTTTTTGTTGGCAGCTAACGTGGTAGAAAGTAAAAAGCAGGTGGTGGTGGTCGGTTAAAGTGGCTGGAAGCTTAATCTTGATTTCCTCGTGAAAATCAGGCGATCTGTGCAGAGACCAGACCCTCAACTGAGTCACCAATACAAACAGTGTGGTTTATTATCTTATGTTTGAGACCAAATCCTTTGAGTCAAGGTATCTTGGAGGACAGGAAGTATATGGACTATCCCAAGGGTTTAAAGCTTCACTTTCTGACCACCATCCCTCCCCGGTACAACTACAAAGACGATCAACACGGTATGGCCAGAATCAGCACTCATTAACCCAGCTGGCAAGGAAATTATTTTCCAGACTGTAGCTGAAGTCTAAAAGGCTCCAGCAAAATAACAAGGCGCATGCTAACATGAGTTTGTAAAGTAAATCTTCACGAGTACTAGCTTGAAGCTTGCACGTGCAGCACCTGCTGAGCTAGGCTGCGTGCGCAGGATCACAGCCCCTGACACAATGCTGATTTGTACCGGAGCAAAGAAAGCCCCTGGCTCCTAGCCACCACCAAACTCTAATATTAGACAGCATCGACTGACACTGTAGTTGTTGCGAGTGCTGTCCAGAGAGTCTTCAACTAAATAATTAACACTGAGTTACTCTACTTTCACACTGGAAAAGCTTCCTTTGGGTGGAAGCAGACTATCCATATGGGGCCACATGCTTTCGCGAGCTGTCGTGTGGTTTAACTGTTGTGGTACACTACAGCTGTATACGCCTCTTTGGAAAACTCAGGACAGCTGGACTTGCCAAAGATGACCTGCAAAAAGGAAAAAAGCCCACAGAAATCCCTCTATCAAATTGTGCCAAAACTTTGTTCCATAATGCCAGAGACATTTACAGCTCCTTTCACGAGTCTGTGCAGCTACGTAGTTATGTCCACTTGTTATGTGCTCCTTCACTCACATGCAACATTTTACTTAATCACTATCTATTTAATCACTGTTTTACTCACTGTTCACAATTTCAATAATCCCAGTCACACAAGCACACGGATATGGCTGTAAGAACTGATGAGTGTGACCGGCCTTGCGCAGATCTTCAGCCATGTGCTGATGACTTCTGGCCCCAAACACAAGTATAACTATCACCTTTAATTTTTTGGCATGTAAGCAAAGATGCTATTTCAAACACAACATTGTCCACTGCAAACATCTCGAGTTAAAATACCAGCTACTACGTTGCTATTTTAAGAATTCTGTATAGTTGCACTCTGGGTTCTGAAATGCTATAATTTTATATTCCTCTGGACTTGTTGCTCTCAAACATATTTCGGCGAGGTTTTCTTTAACAGAGGGATTTTATCACTGCAAGGTGTACCCTGCCTTATGGCTGTGCAGCGTTCACAGGGAGCACAAAGTACGTTCCTCACCGGCATAGCATTGCTTGGGTCCTCTCCATACATGAACTGGACTTTGACAGTGATATTCCGGGCGGATCCTTGGCGATTGGCGAAGTTAAGGCTCTGAGGATAGACATAGAGGAGATTCCTGCAAGAGACAGAGGCATCCACTGAGCATCTCTGTGGGACAACTTTATTATATAAAGCTCTACAGATAACCCACAGTCAAAGAGAAGGGTTTAACATTTTCCCTTAGCCAGACGGTTTTCTCTCCAACGTAAGGGCACACCCTTACCAACAATTTGATAACGACCCCTTATTTTAGACATCAAAAGTCAACATTTTTAACTGCCATGGTATTTTGAGATAGTTCCTGTTTATAAGGGTACTTGAAAAACACAGCTAAAAATTTACCAGTGATCCTACAATCTAAGAAGTTCAAGTGGAAGGAAAACATAAGACTAGAAAGGCACTAAGAAGTGTTTATTTGTTCAACACAGAGTGGCTGGTTCCTGTTAAATACATTCTTTACTATGACCTGTCCTTTTTCTCTTTCTTCTTTCCCTTTTTCTAAATCTCCTTACATAACGATGACTTCAGGTCACACCTCTCCTTCAAAAATGGATTAAACTAAATGGGTATCTGAAGCTTCAGATATTCAATCCTTGCAATGACTCTGATGGAACGGTGTCTCCAACTGCACGCCTGAAGACCGCACGTTGGTGAGGATGGGGATCAACTAGAACTCACACCTGAGAAGCAAGGACATCCAGGAGCTCCTGAAAGCAGCGGCGATGGCCAGGCTAACCCAGAAAAGGTTAGTTCTGAGGGAATGCCTGGGGCCAGAGGTAGAGACAACACTCCCAGGTATCTAAAGAACTGCTGTGAAGATCGAGTAAAATGATCATCACATTCCCAGGGAATGTGACAGGATGTAAGGGACCAAAATTGCAGCACAGGAGATTGAGGTTAGATATGAGGGAAAACATTTAGTTTAGCAGCAGCAGAACAAACTGCCTGGAAAGGGTGTGAAATATCCCTTTTCCAGTACCTTCTGAGGACCAGTGTGGCAGATGCTTGTTCAGATTGGTTTATAAACAGACTCAATCGTCACGGGGGGGGGAGGGGCAGCACATTTTGGAGGCCCATTCCAGTTCCATTTCTCCAAGTCTATGATTACTTTAAACAGCAACAAAATCCAGCAATATTTTCGATCTGCTTAGCCCTGCAAGTGCCTGCCAACCAAACGTAAGCTGCATTCACATAACGTTAGCAAAACTGCCCACCACAAGCCCCTGCCTGCCCTTTCAGCAAGTAATTTATACCTGTGAAAGTCTCCTTTAAAGACGAAAAAGACAACAGCCCCTGAACCATTCCACCCAATAAACTCAGTTATTCAAAGGAAATAGAACTTCTTTTGCCCCCAGACAAGTAAAAGTGTATGAAATATGATACACCCTTTAAAAGACAGCCTGGAAATCCCCTTTCCATCTCCCACACAGCCCTGCCCACCAGGCCAGCATCATTCCCCCTCGGACACCTTGGCTCCTATGGCTCCAACAAGAGGGACCGAGAGGGATGCTCAGCATAGGCTACGCAGCAGCCCAGTGGTTAGGTGAGAGGTTCACGTTGCTGCCTTGCTTCTGCCAGGGGTAGAAGACTGGCACGTTGCATTTTGCCCAGACATTGGAGCAATCAATTCTGTACCAAGCCCTGGCTTGTAAGGGAAGGGGAGAAAGAGGTTCCTTTCCCCTCTGTCCCCCTCTGGGAACTAGTCAGTGAATCAGAACACAATTTGTAATAGTTTCCAACTGCTCCTCATCCCAGAGAGACAAGAGACAACAGATGGGCACAGAAAACCGCAGCAAGGAGCACAGCAGGAGAACATTTTAAGCACAAGAAAACATCCACTACAGAGCGCTGGCAACAGTAGGTTGAAAACAAAAAGGCTCTTTTTGACCCTCAGGAGGACAGTAACTTGGTGCTCGATGAAGGCACCTGCTATCTTTTCAGATGCCATGGGTACCCAAAATGCCTGCACTGGGTTAGCACTGGGTCACTCCCCAGGAGGAGAGGCTGGGCTGCCCTGGGGTCTCTGACATCACCCTAGACATCAACATTTTGGCAAATGAATCCCATCCAAGGATTCAGTTCTGACGGCAACTCCCTGAGACCCAAGCATACTGCCATCTGCTCGGCCACTGCCTCATGCTGGTCCTAAGCTCTGAGGAAAAAGGTGCCTCCTCCAGGTCAGCCCCTACACAGAGCAGCCCAGGTGTACAGCTCCAGAAGGTGACATGGGGCAGCATCAGGAAGCCAGGCTCTTCGTCACCCCCCCCAGGCAGAGGAATATGCTTAGCTGGCATGGGGGAATTTCTTCCCTTTCAAGTCCTTCATGGTGAATTAAGTTCCTGAATCCCATCCCCACTGGTCGCTTTGCCTAATCAACGCTCTCTTACTATTTCAGAGGGGACTGTGCCTTTTTTGTGGCACTACTAAATTACTTTGTTCTGGCATGAATACATTTGCTTCTTGATGTTCTTTTCAAAATGAAAATGGATATGAAAATTTAGTCTAAAATGTACATTGCTCATAAAACTTTTATTAAGTAGTATTAGCGCTTAAGAGAAGGATTTAATGTGTTTGTGAAGCCAGGCTACAGGATCCCTGTATTAAAGACAGCTTTACACTTAGGACTGATTTATGTCAAATAGCAGAGATGAGTTTAAACCAAGACTGCAGTTCTCCTACCACCTCTCCTGCCAGGAGCAACGGAGACATTTCACCAGTATGATGCCACTCTAGAAAGAGAATGCTAGAGACCTACAAGCAGATGTTACTGCTGATGTTCCAAGTCAGGCAGGGCTTTAGTTACATTCATAACCACGAGCACTGGAGGAAACCTGCAGGTTGTTCCCCCGCCCACTGCCTTTCAAGCCCTTGTCACGGGAAAGGCTCAGAGGACAGTCATCCTGCGTCGCGTTAGGAAGAAGCTCATGTTGCTTAGCAAAGTTCAGATGCACAGATCTCACAGTAAGACAGGGGAAAGCTGGGTGCTTGCTCTTGCTCAGGCAGCTTCTCTCCAGGCATCGTCCTTTTGTGGAAAATTCACATATAGAGAAGGGAAAAAATTCCCCAGCCTGCAAATCACAGTGTGACCCCGAATGAAAAATCCTATTTTACCTGATCCTACAGAGGTAAAAGCTGTAGATCTTCCTGTCTACCATAAGCACAGTTACAGAAGCCACGGAAAGAGACTGACGGCTGAAAAACTGATACGAATCTCCTGAAGGAACCGATGCCCCTGTCCGACAGCCACCCTGGGAGGCTGACTTCAGTTTTTCCTCTGTTACTCTTGTTCTTTTCAATCATTATATCTCAAGTTGTCATCTTATTATTTGTGTAGTGATAGGATGAGGGATAATGGTTTAAAACAGAAAGAGGGCAGATTTAGATTAGATGTAAGGAAGAAATTTTTCCCTGTGAGGGTGGACAGACCCTGGCCCAGGTCACCCAGAGAGGTTGTGGCTGCCCCATCCCTGGCAGTGCTCAAGGCCAGCCTGGATGGGGCTTGGAGCAACCTGGTCAAGTGGAAAGTGTCCCTGCCCATGGCAGGGGGGTGGAACTAGATGATCTTTAAGGTGTCTTCCAACCCAAACCATTCTATGAAATACCAGGACCCAGTAGACTTTGTAGAACACCAGAGGCATAACCACCATCCTCTGAAAAAAGTGAAACAAGACTTGAGTGCAAAGTGAAGCTGCCTCACTGCATGGGTGAGATGATGGGCATCAAAGTTGCTTGGCTTTCCAAGGCAAAGTAAGTGGCATGGCACTGAATAGAGCCTTCAGGAATAAAGAGAGGACAGCCCCAGCCCTGGAATATACACAAGCAGTGGGAAGGCAGAGGAGAGCAACTTTCTGGTGGGCCAGACATCATGGCAATGTCCCATATCACAGTGTTCAATACTCTGTAGAAGGGATAAAGAGAGGAGAAGGGATTGACCATGAAAATAACACTGCAACACCAACAACAACCATGCTAGGCATACACTGATCAAACAGAAGGACCACTACACCTTACGGTTCCAGGGAACAGCTACTTCTTGAAGATGCTATTCACAGATTTCTATCAATAAAAGTTTCAGACAGAAGCTTTAAACCCAAGGACTTGTGTCTGGAGCTTTTATGAAAATGCTATGCAAAATGTATGCAAAGCTTGTACTATTATCTCAAACAGATCTCAAAAGTACTTTTACATCCATAAAATGAATTGCTAAAGTGCAAAGGCTTCCCAAGCCATGGAAATAATGGCACCAGGCACTCCTCTAAATATTTATGTAATGTGATTGCAGCCACTTTGCAAAACCCTTCATAAAGGTATTAAAACATTAAGAGCTGATCCTAACTCTTAGAAGGAACATCTAATTATTCTGAAAATGTCCCTTTTCAGTAAAACCCAGAGACCTTTTCCTTTGCTTTATTCCTACTATAAAAATCATTTAAAGCCCATTTAACCAGGGTCACCAGGTGCAGGAGAGATCTTCAGGATCATGTTTGTTACATACATCTTTTCCTGACTGAGCTAACAGCTCTCAGAGGCAGGATTCCCCTTTAGGGTTTCACAGCCCCTGAATCTCACGGTTTCAGCATACCAGAAGGTTTTCTCCCCACTGCTTTCCTGTGCCCTGCTTTGCTTATTGACTGTTGTGACATATAAGGGAGGGATTTTGTAAGGAGCTTATCACTGCCTGACTTTACTGGCACTGGCATTAATATGGAAACATGCCTAGTGGCTACTTGTCCTTTTTTAATATTTGACATCGGAGCATTTTGAGTGCCTTTCCCCTTTGGAAAACAAACCTTTCTAAAGGGTAGTGTCATGTCTGAGCAGTGCCTTGGCAAAAGCAACCTCCCGTAGCACAGGAACAGCACGGGAACAGGCAGTGCATGGTGACATGCAGGAGCTGCTCAAGCTGTAGAAACCTGGTAAAATGTCTCACTTCCGGTTGCTTGGTCATTTGCTATTTCTTCAATAGCATCCTGTATTTTTCTGAAGACTAAGCCAGGATTTTTGGGGGTGATGGGGTTAGGAAGAATTCAAAACTATTTAAAACAAAGCTGAGAAAGCCCTTTTGTAAGAACTCTTTGACCAGTGCAGTCAGAGCTGAGACCTCAGGCCAGAATCCTCAGAACTCTCAGTGTTCAGGGATTTTTAAATCACTACTTCGCTGCTTTGTTTTACAATTGTGCTTGAGAGACAATTCCTGACTGGTCACAACCTTCATGATGCTGTGAACTCACAAATACCTTAAATACAGTAGAAAAAGGAAAATCTGGCTTATCCCTTTGCCTTTATGGGTTTGTTCCCCACAAGGCAATTCTCGATACTGGGTCTCAGCGGTGTACAAGGATGAAGACCTTCAAGACTGCCTGCTGCAATGGGACATCCTGCAAGACAAGAAACTCCTGGGTGGTTTTTTACAGGACAGAACTGCACCTTTGGGTTGTGAAAATACAGTACTGCTTTCTGGTATGGAATAGCGATTTTTGTTTGTATTTGAGGATAATTCCTACCTGTGCTTCCACTCCATGTCAGCAGACTCTCTTTGAATGAATCCCCACTTCCCTCGCTGCCAGGCCTGATGATCTACCTGCTATGGCTGTTTCTCTATACTTACTGCAGGTAATCCCATAAGTCTGATCCAAATCAAACTGGTACAAAATGATCTAAAATACTTCCACATTACCTAATTACGGGTGGTGAGGTTACCTGCATATTATCAACCCTCCAACACACAGGAAATTCAACATAGGAGATAACAACTCCATTTTTAAAACAATTCTTCTATTGATGCTTCATACCATACAAGTTATGTCTGTACATGAACAACATCAAGTCCAGGGAAAGAATTTCTACACATAAAACAATCTAGCAAAGACCTGAAAACCCTCCAAAGTACAGACTATATTATGCATAGACTGATTTCTTGGATTGCTATGAGTGATTCCAGAAAGAAAAGTACCTGTTATTCATACTACAATGCTACTCAAAAAACATACAGGTTCCACACAAAGACCCACTGCAGGACATTTATTTCAGAGTTCTTGTAGACGTGCTTTATGTAGTGTGAATCTTAAACAGTAAAAGAATGGTAAGGTGAGAAATGTAAGCGAGGTATTATTTATCTCACCCACCTCCGGAAAGCAGCTCTTAAAAAATAAGTTTTATATGGTGTAAATTACTGCACAAACCTTAACATAGTAGAATCACATCCAGGCAATCTCTGGACCTAATTCTCTCTTTCTCACTTAATCTGAACTAGATGACAAGTAAATCCACTGCAGCACAATGAGTTACATCAGAAAATAGCACAAGATGAGAATCAAGCTGTGTGAATCATCTGGGAATATTTTACCCTTCCATAGCTTACCAAGACGCTGCACAACCTGAAATACAGCGTCCAGTGCTCCTAAGTACGGTAAACCCTTTCATATGCCTGAGGCAGTAAAAGGAATCATACAACACAAACAAGGAGCCATTCAGGCCCTTATCAAGATTATGAGCCAAAATTAATCTATTAAAAAATGTTGTCTGAAAAGCACTATGTCATCAACAACATTTTAGAACAGAAGGTCTGGCAGATGGAAAAGTTCAGAACCAGTTTAATCAGCAACGTGCCTGTGTCTCAGTATCACCTCCCAGACAGCAAACTGCATTTGGGAGAGGTTACATTCATTCAGATACACACAGTTTAATGATCAACTCGTTGCTCTGCCCCTTCTAAAATGAAGAGGAGTATAAACAGACCAAATTCTTCAGTCCTGACCATTCACACAGCAAAAGCTGTTGGTAGGAAAAGTCTCTGCATCCTGAACAACCCAAGAGTATCAGGAGCAGAAAACATGAAAATCATTCTAGTCTTTCTATTTGTTGCCCCACTTGCTCTTTCAGCTAGAGCTGAGAAGGATTATTCCTCCTTTGACTCTGCTGCATCTCCTGAGACGAAATCAAGATTTGCCATGCTAGATGATGTACGAATCTTAGCCAACGGACTCCTCCAGCTTGGGCACGGTCTTAAAGACTTTGTCCATAAGACAAAGGGGCAGATGAATGACATTTTTCAAAAACTGTACATTTTTGATAGGTCCTTTTATGAGCTCTCACTGCAAACCAGTGAAATCAAAGAGGAGGAGGAACAACTCAGACAAACTACGGCCAGGCTGCAAATCAACAATGAAGAGATCAAGAACCTCTCTCAGGAGATGAATTCAAAGATTGAAGACCTCATCCAAAACAAAATCCAGCTTCAAGAGAAAGTATGGGGACTGGAAGACAAAGTCACTAAACTGGCCATTATCCAGCCTTCTACGCAAGGGACAGAAGACATTTCTTCACTCAAAGTAAGTAGTCTTGGAAAAGTCCTGACACACAAAGCTGAACCGTAATACTCTTATTAGTAGCTGGGCAACAGAAGCTCACGTTTTCCCTTCCTCTTCACTGTAGTACTAACTGTGTATGCTCAGAAATAAATCTCTGCAATAATCGTTAAAGAATCAGTACCTTAATCTGACATATCATTTATTTTGCAGTCAAATTCCCCAGTGAAATCAGTGAGAAAACTGAGAAATTATGAGGCTCTGTATCATTTTCACCATCTGTTTGCAAACCAGTTGTCAGAAATTCTGTAATAATAACAATAAAAAATTTTTGCTATCGGGAAAATGATGTGACTGCCAAGCCCACAGGTTGGTATGTCATCATCTCATTACAAATCAATGCATTAGGAACTGCCTATCAGTATAAAACCAGGAAGCTTAATCCTTTGAAGAGCAACATCTGTAGTGCCCATGTGACCCCCAGGAGCAAAGAACCTTGTAAGTGTTATTGCCAATACATGCAAGTATTTAGGTGGGTATAAGGTTTCTTAAGAAAAAAAATATATTAACTGTATTTTGCATAAAACCAGTAAGCAAGTTGTGTGAGAAAATACTGCATGTTTGATACAAAGCAGAAAGATGGATCCAGATCTCCCCAATCCTAAGCTACTACCCTATGAAGCTGCCAGTTAGCTTGTCCCAGAAAAATGGACCTTCAGAGGCAAAGCAGGCCACCCTCTGGAAAAGGACAGGCAATGTTCAATGGTTTGTGCCTCTCAAAACTGACCCCATGATGAGGAAGCAGTGCCACTGCGAAGGTTACCTGCTGCTTCTAACTGCAATCCTCCTCTCTCCTTCCCTGTCCTCAGGCTTTCGTGGAGGAGCAGGACAACCACATCAAGCAACTTCTCAAAATCGTAGAGGACCAGCATGTGCAACTCGACAGGCAGCACAATCAAATACTGGAGCTGGAGGACAAGGTACAGGAGCCAGCTCTAGTTCTTTTCTCAGAACTTCTCATCTCTCATAACCCTGAAGGAGTCAATGGCCCAACCGTTCATTCGGGCCAGCCATCCCTCTCGTTCACAGTTTGGGTGTATAGAGGAGGGTATGAACAATTTTGACCACAGTCAGGTACCTTTTTGGGTGATAGACTGCTGCACTGCCAGGCAGGGGGCTATGGTCAGGCCACGCAACAACCACGGACTGAGCTCTGCAGTACTACCAACAGGCTGCTCTATCTTCTGACTGTCAATTTTCTTTTCTTTTTCCCCTCCCATTATGTATCATATTATTGTTCTTCCATTGGTCTTCTAAGCATTACTTTCTAGCTCTTTCTTCTTTTCCAATATTCACTCCAATAGAGAACCATGTTCTGCAGTTCTACATGAGTCACTGTAACTCTGGGTATAACTGACACGCTCATATTTAATTTATTCCTGAGAGGAGGCTATAAGAGGAAAATGCATTTCAGCCTAAGGAACTGTGGGTTCTGTGCTCTTTACCTGTTGTATTATTTGTCTAAGTGATGTCACCCGAGGAAATAAGTTAAATCTGTTTGCCCATTAAGGTGCACCTCATGAGAACACGTCATTTAGTCACCTCATGAATCCCACTCTGTTTGAGCAGTGGCACAGCTGACATCCACACAGCTGAAATCCACCCGTGCGGTTCTGAAGTTATTTTTATGTTGTAAATTCGGTATTCTAAAGGATTAGAGTCACAAGAAAACTTATTCTCTTTATGACGCTGTTGGGCTTGATCCATGGATCTCAACATTTCAGAGCCTTGGGAAATTAACAGTCTGTAATTATGATTCTTTCAGCTAAACCACATAGAGCTCCAGGAACTCGCGGAGGACTCCTTCATGGGGGAGCCAGCAGAACCAGAGCCCACTTCCTTTCCTGTGCGCAACGCCACGGCTGTAACACACCCCTCTGACGGTGAGACCACCTCTCTTAGACATGACTATATGGCCCACTGCATTCACAGTACTCTCTGGCAAAGCTTGGTGTTAGTTTTTCACAGTCAAAGACTAAAAGCAAAAGACTCTTACGTTATATACGGTGCTGCAGGAAGGAGCTAGATTTCCTGCTTGGGAAAAAACGTCATCACCTGCTTAGCCCCGCTATACACGTATTTTGTCTCTGGGGGGACATTCAGAACAACGCCCAGATATGCAGTAACCCCTCCCTCAGCCTTCACCCTCCATTCACCTCCTGTAAACGTGTGCTGTGACCATCACTTTACTGATGCTCCTGGCATTGCCGATGCCTGTCTTGGAGGGTATGAACCGAGAACTGATTTACTTCACGCTTAGCTGTAAGATTCGGAAG
>NW_010414419.1:67636-81433 GCF_000710305.1 Buceros rhinoceros silvestris
AAGAGCTTTCTTTAAGGTTGAAAGGCATTTTTGAACTGCAGCAATGGGAATGGTATTTACTGGGAACTTTACAAGGGGCAGGAAAGTCTCTTTGCCAGTCTGGTCTTCGGCCTTACAAACCTTCCAAAATTATCTAAATTGAAACCTTAAAAAATACAGGTGGTCCAACCTATCTACAGCTTGTACCACCAAGTCCAAAGCAGTTTTGGCCATGTCATGAAATTCCTTCTAAAATAAAGCTATCAAAAAGATAGTTTGATTTTTTGTTTTGGCTCTATCCCATATGGGAATTCAAGTTACGAAGCTGGATTAAAACCTCCCCCATCCAACCCAGGATCTGTAGTTGTCTGCTGTTTGCCTTCCTAGGTGCCGCTCCTGACTGCACTGCTCTTTATAACAGCGGCAGGCGGACCAGTGGTGTTTACACTATTAAGCCCAACGGCTCAGAAGCTTTCGAGGTCTACTGTGAAATGAAACTTGGTAAGACAGCTGTGCTAGCAACAGCCTAATTTTCACATTAGTTTCTTATAAGCCAAGTAACTGTGCTTCATCCCAAAGTACACAAAAACTTACCATAATTTATGTATTTATGTATCCACTTGAATTCTCTTACTGGCCTGTCTGTGCTCTAGACTCAGGTTTCCGATACCCTGAAGTCTCAACACTCTCTCATTCTTTACTCACCTCCCATTATACCGATGACAGGACTTTCAATCATGTGAAAATGATTGAAATTCAAGTGAATTTATTGAAAATTGTATTTAATTGAATTAATTGAAAATTAATTAAAATTAATCTTTTTAAAAAGAGCAGGATCCTTTAGCTATAGATAATGAAAATGGCAATTATAAGTGCCATTATATCCCACCCATTAATACCTTTTCCAAATAAAAGCAAACAGTAAATACCTAGCAAAATTAGTAAAATTTTGTTTCACTAACAAGGGTTATTGCTTGAGGTTTATATGTACTAAACCAGCTGAAAGAGGTGAGTCCTGGAGGCAGGATTCCTGTATCATGTTTGAGTGAGACAGTAGCTACGTATCACACACATCCAGAACGGGCACGGACCAGAACGTGCAGCACCTGCCTAAGCTCTATCTTTGGAAGGAACCCTCTGCCTGTTCCTTTTGACATGACCCAGAGATCACACGTCTTTTGGGCAGTTCACAGTTTCCTGTTTTTTTTCACCCTGTAACGCAGCATCCTGCAGCACTGCTCTGCGCATCCTGCCCAGCCTCCCCGCACAGCCCCTTCGCCACGGCTAGCGGGAGAACCTGGGAACACACTGGCAGGGCCAGGTCATTCGTTTGGATGTGTAAACAGGACAGCACAGGGTTGCCCTGTGCAAAACACTCCTTTGCTTACATTTAAACTGGTGAAACTGGTAAAACAAGGGTGTCATGACCTGGTCAGGAGAAAGTCCCCGCTGCAGCCCTAGAGTGGACACAGGCTCCAACACCTCCTACCTTCCATGCAGCTGCAGTCCCAGAAATCAAGCTCTCAGTAGATGGAGTCTGATAATGCAAGCAAATGTCTGGAACATTTCATCTCTCTTTTTTACTATTTTCTCTTTTTGTACTTCTCAGCCTTCATAAACAAATGAAACCCAGCTAAGGCAGCTTAACAAAGAAAATTCAGTGAGCTGAGTGATCACAAGTGTGACAGAGGACACTCGAACAGTCCCGTGTCCTCTTCAGCTGTGCTCACTTGAATTTTTTTCATGAAGATTTAGGCCAGCTCATTCTACCTCAAAACTGGAGCACCCAAGAGCACACTCATAGGCAGTTAATAAGGCCAAGGCCAAGAGCATCTGCTCTCCTGACAGCCGAGAGGCTGCTCAGCTCAGTATACATGCACTCGGGTCTGTGGCAAAATGAAGAGTAAGCAGGATTCTATGGAGCCACCTTCAATGCAAACCCATTTCTTCACTGTGGTGGAGAGCAAGCCACAGCAGTGTAGTCTGGAGGTCAGCAGCTCATGGTCTCAGTTACTTTTCATCTTCCCTCTAGTGCTTTAAACGCTTAAGCCAGGCTTGTGACTTGTTTCCCCTTTGCATTTGCAGGCAGTTCCTGGACTGTAATCCAGAACAGAGTGAATGGGTCGCTAGATTTCAACCAAACCTGGGATGCCTATGTGAACGGTTTTGGTGACCTCCACGGTAAAAATGCTTTTTCTTGTGTCTTTTCTTTCTATCAGTTGATTTGAGAAGCTGAATCTTCTTACTGAAAGGTGTTCACATGAGAGCAGACAAAACCTGCCATCAAATCCGAACACCTAACCTCATCAGTAGAACACCAGAAAGGGTTTACCAGGAAACAAAACTCAGTAAAATTCTCAAGATGCACTTTCAAATGCGAATTTCAAAACTTTTGCTAAATCAAGACCAGACTGGTTTAAACACTATTTTAATTATTGAGATTTTACTATTCATTAAAGCACCTCCCAAAGCCTTTAAAACATACACAAAACCAAAACCTCACCAAGTTGCTGTTACTACTTTCTCTCAATCTTTTTGCAGTCCTCTTTCTCGTAAAACTGCCACACAATTTTTACCAACCTCAAGAGAGCTCGAGGTTGCGTGTGCTCCCCTGCACGAACACCTCCAGCTTCTCCGTGCAGTGCCAAATCCACTCCGTGGCTGGACAGGCTGAGGAAATACCCACATTCCTCTGTTAATCATCAACTCCAAAGAATCTGCAGCACCAAGTACTGCCCAACAGCCTCACCATACAGAATATTTTCCCTATTTTTTCCATACAATCAGATGAGTCTATTTTTATTTAGAAAATATTTTTACTTTGTAGGCAGAGCACAGATCAAAACCTCACCGTGGGCAGCAATATTGACTTCCACTTCTTTTACAATAAAGAGCTGCTATATACTAAATTTTCCCACGTTTTGGGAGAGCAGCTCACAACTGAGGCAGACTTTTACCCATGCAGTTTGCCTGATCATACTGAATGCTGCAGGTGCTCCTTGATTGGTCTCAAATACACCACACCAATACGAAGCCACATCTTTTCAGTACGGGAAAGATTTTGCACCGCTCTCAGCACCGTCCTACTCAGTTCCGTGCTGCATATTCTAAGGTGATAAAACATAACAGGCTACTGCTCCTCACCTGTAAACTGCGGGAGTATTTTACTCGACCATCTTGTCTTCTCTTGCTGTAAATGCCACCAACACGTACTGCACTCACATTCAGCCACGCTTTCTACATGTGGCAGCTGCCTATTGAGCACTGATCCAGCGGCACTGATAATAAGCGGCTCAATGAATATAATTTATGAAACTAATTAAACTAATTATCAAGAATTCTAGCAAAAGGAAAATGCTGAAATTAAATTCACTTTGTACAGAAGGGTACCAAAAGCTCAGTTTAGCTCTGCAACTCCTTCCTTTACATAGATACCAATTGCAATTAGGTTTTATGTATGTCATTCGCTTCATTTGTCACACAGTTCCAATTATGCGTGTTTTAAATGTCTTGAGCTCCCTCTCAGAGTTTCACAGGAGGTGGGAAAGTTAAGAGAGAATATCTCTTGCTTTTATTGATCACTGATGGGCAATTAAGAAGAGGTAAACAAAAAGAATGTAGTGGAAGACCTCTGAAAAGATCAACAGTCCCCAAGACTCATATTATTGATTTAATTAAAGCAATTAATAAATCCTTTTAAATACTGTATTTGCACACATACTACCCACAGGTTACCTGCAAAAACAAATGCAACAGCAGTGTGAGTGATATGGGGGGTTAGGGAAAGTTTACCACATAACCCCTTCCCCACTAACTCTCTGCCCAGTGACTTCTGTCCCCTAATCCTCACCTCTGACATCTCTCGATTCTGACAATCCGCAGTTTATTTGAACACCTATTTTCACGTACTGGGATTTTAAAGGTGAATGAGCTATCTGAGGAATGGGTTAGAGATCTGAGAAACACGGGAAGTGGCTTCACCCCTAGTTCCATATTAACAGCGTCTATTTACCACAACTTTGCAGAGGAATTCTGGCTGGGCCTGAACAAGACCTATTCCATAACTAAACAAGGGAACTACATCTTACGGATCGAGCTGCAGGACTGGAAGGATAACAAACGTTACATCCAGTACGCATTCACCTTGGGAGGCCCTGACACAGACTACACGCTCCAGCTCTCGCGAATCTCTGGGAGCATCCCCAACGCCCTGCCAGAGCAGACAGAACTGAGGTTCTCCACTGCAGACCGTGACACAGACATAATCAATGACCTCAACTGTCCAGAAAACTACCTAGGTATCATTAACATGGGAGTTTCTTTTGTGACGTGAAAGATAGCAACATGCTTTAGGAGGTAGTAACTGACATTATACATATGGCTTTAAATACAGAAAAGGGAGGGCAGCATCATCCTTCTGGAGTGGCAGCCCTAGGTCAGATTGTTTAATCTCTCCTTAAAAAAAAAGAAAAGACAAACTGACTCTTGGCTCCGTCTGCACTACAAAGCGGAAGCTAAGAGTGATGGAGAGTTTCCATACAAAGGGAGGCTAAAGCTGCCAAGTCTACACACTGTAATCGCTCTCAAAAGAGCACAAGAAATGCAAGGCTGAAGACATTTATTCTTAATTTGGTTAAAGGATTCCTGATTCTTTGATTTTATGAAGCTTTTATGTTTTGCCAGTTTACAGCAAAAAGCAAACAATTGAAAAAGCAATTAATGATTGAACGGCAGGAAACAGAATTGCCCCCAGACACCTGCTTCATGCAACAGACATTTTGTACGGCGTTCTAGCCTTGAAAATTGTTGGTGTCTGAACCAATGCCAAGGGCGCTACTCAGCTCTGGTGACCATAAAGCACATGGTCAATGACTTCCAAAGAGCTAAAGTTCCAATTTTAGCACAGAATCACTGCCAGTCCTTTGCAAGCAGAACTGGGTTTACAATTTAACCTCGTGGTCAAGGACAACAGCCAATTAAAAAAAGAGAATTTCTTTACTAAAGGCTCTTCAGCCTTCTGTAGATGCAAAGACTGAACTGTTTGTACCTGAGGAATGTGTCAGTAAATCACAAGGTCAGTTGAATAGGGTCACAGGAAATAGGAAAGTGTGGAGCTAACTTTGCAAGTGTCCCATTTGCGTGTGCAGTTTTCTATGCACAAAAGCAGACAATAACGGGGAGCACAACATCTTCCTGTTGGCCCTCAACTTGCAAGTGTAAGTGGGACTATGTACAAGCACCAGTTCATTTGGGTATACTGGGTAATTGTCACTTTTGCTGGAACTGGCCTAAAGAAGATTTACGTTGTAATCGGGAGCTGTTCACTTGTGTTAGGGTTAGCACAATGTGTTAGGGTACAACTGACGGGAACTGACTTCACAATATCTTTCCTTAGGAGGCTGGTGGCACATTGACTGTGAGGAAACCAATCTTAATGGGAAATACGTCACACCAAGGTCAAGAGGAAGACTAGACCAAAGAAAAGGCTTGTACTGGAAGCCTAAGAAAGGAAGATACTACTTGCTCAGGTCAACCAAAATAATGATACACCCAACAGATTTAAAAAGTTTTGACTGAATGCTCCACCTAACTCATTTTAATTAGAACATATACACGTAACATAACCACATCAAAGAAGTTCATGTTACGTTTAATAGCAAGTGCATGTCTAAATCCATACACTGCATGGAGTCTTCTCCCATACATAAACCTGAGGTGTTAGCAATGGTCTTACAGTATGTCTGGTGAGTATTCCCATTCCCTCTCGCACCAATATCAACATGCAGTAACTTTCATGGAGCTTCTGCCTCCCCAGGATGAAACTCAAATGCCAAGGAATTATCCGCCTACTCACATACTAAATAATATTGCTTGGGGGAATGGGTTTTCAGACTGTTGCATTTGTTTCTGGTTTGTGTAGTAGGGAGAACAAAAAGTGTTTCAGTAAATGAAGGGCTGGCAAAACGCTACAGAAGACATATAGGTATTAATCTATGGGGGAAAAGAGAAATTTTGTTTTGTAAAGTAGCTAATCTGATGTTTGGTTCATGTTACTGTTATGGAATGTGTCTATGAGCAAATGAAAGATGGGTGACTCCCCATTTTAGGGTTCTGTGTATTTCCAGACAGATTTTCAACAGCATAGCCCGGGTCACTCTTCGCTGAAGCACTGTACTCACGCAGCTATCGATGTGCACACACACATCAAGGAAGGCAGAGCACAGGCTTAACCTTTTAGGTACCTCACTTTGAAGAATAACTAGAGAACTATGTTTTCTTACTGGAAGGTAGAGCTAAGCTTCAAAGCTTACTGAAATGAGTAAGAGATCTTTTCTTCTCATTTGAGCCTTCCCTTTGCAAGCTCTCAGTACACGTAACTAAGAAATCAAACAAGAGACCAAGCAGGCATATCACAAAACACCTTTCACAGAGAACAAGTTGCCTGTGGGGCAGCTCCAGTGGAGCCAGATACCAAGCAATGAACCCTGCAGGCACAACCTACGTGCCAGTGTTGGTCCTGCTCCTGAGAAGACATTCACATCTCTTCAACTTCAGCTGCAGAACATCGTACGGCAGAAATTACTGACACACTTGTGGGTGGCCAGCCATGGAAGTGCTGACTGACGAAGACCCCAATTCTGCAGTTACACTGAGTCATATTGACTTGTAGAGCTTACCTGGTGCTTGTACAGGACAGATTTTTTATCTCAACATTTGCAACGTACAGGAAATGGTTTAAATTGCAATTTGTTCAGAGTGAAACAACTGTGAAGAGAATGTGCTAATTACAGAAAAACTGAAAGAATACTTTTACTTCTCATGGATTTATTACAAAGAAGAGAACACAGAGTGCTGCTTATTTGTACTGATGTATTATAATGTTTAATTACCTGTCCAACCTCTAAAATAAACGAATAAACAATAAATAAATCTTTTGAAAATAAATGAGAAACGGCAATCGACCAAACTCATTCTTGTAAGCTTTGTTTTATAAAAACCTGTTTGCATTTTTCTAACTTTTACAACAAGTTAGGGATTTGCTGAGTAAGTTGGTGAAATTACTCAGCTGAAGCTGACAATTCCACTTAGATGTGTAATATCTTCAAAGATACCGTGAAAAAGCTTTCAGTGAATAGGAGTACGGAATGAAAAGAAATCTGCTCCCTGCTGGGCTTACATGTAGAAAGGCTATTGTTTTCCAGAAAGGTTATTGTTTTCCAAGATACTTTAGAGAGATTTCTTATTTTCCAGATCTTCAGATCTTTTTTTCAAGCATTGTAAACAAAGATATTAAATCGAAATGGAAATATGAACGAAGGGATTATGCATTTTCTTCACTGATAATTTAAAGAAGAAGTAATTCATTGGAAAGACTTTTTTTAAGAAAAAAGTAACTGAAGTGTCAGAAATTAATAAAAACAGCAAGAGAATTATGACTTTAGCAGATAAAGAAAAAAACCTACATAAAACTGAAAAGAATTCAACTAAATTTCGCTGTCAGGTTTGGGAAATTGAGAAACCTCCCCGACATTCCTGTACATAGCCAAGCTTTATGCAAACACATTTGTCCCTTAACAACTGTGTATTTTCTGCTGTGTCAGGCTGGACCCTTTTGGTGCCTCTGGCACAGAAGATCTACTGATACAGCAAATTTTGCAATGAGCCAGATGATAAGGTAGGGATTTTGAGACTTGCCAGTCTTAGGCCCTGAAATGTGAAACATATTTCAAAACTCTAACCTGTAGGTGGTATTTGGAACGTAGACATCCCTGGCAGGAAACTCCAGGATTTCTCTTGTAGGTCTGACTCTGCTGTCTGGGTAAAGTTTGACTTGCAGCAACTCTGGAGTTAAACAGTAATGGGGGTTCTCTGGAGCTGGAGATATGTCTATCTTTAATTGAGCTGTAAGAAGAAAATTATTTTATTACAATAAATAGAAGTTAATTTAAATCAAAATGCATATTCACACTTTGTTTCTTCAGTTAATACCCCACATAGTAATTTCATAAAGAAACAAATTATAAATCACAGCCAATGGGGATTTGCTAAAAACAAATAACAGTGAATCAAATGGATGTTTGGGGCAACCAGGGTACCAGAGAGTAAGAACCAACAGAAAAGATGTATCTTACCAAGTCCCAAATGCTATTCTCGTAGGGAAGCTGGGGAAATAGTCTAGATAATGCTACAGAGATGTCTAATGATCGTTAAAAACAAGAAACAAAGCCTCATCAGGCATCTGGCCTATCAACCTGGACGTTTCAAACATCAAATTGCTAAAAGCTGATCTGCATCAAGATTATTGGATATGTCCCTTAGCACGTCAGCTGACAGTGCTGACAGCACTTCTATTGTTGGTGGATGGCACTGAGGCTGGAATGGTTATAAAAATTTGGGACTTGAGAGTTGGAGAAATGACATCGGATGACTAAGGAGAAACATAAGAAGGAGCAAAGGATTTGCACTAAGGAGGAGAAGCCAAACATACAAACATTAAAAGAAATAATAATAATTGGCATGGATTGACTCTGTAGAAAAGGGCTCGGTGACAGCAGTGACTATAAGCCAACAGCCAGGAGAAAGCTACAGCCATTCTCATATACATTAGTACAGTGTCTGTGTAAAACATTCAAGACAAACTTGACTGCTTTCCCTGGCATGAGGTCTTAGGAGGAGCAGCATAATCCGCTTAGAGCGCCATGCTTGAAGAAAAGGATGGACAGATGGAAGAAATTCTAGCAGAGAGTAACAGGCAATTTAAAAATCAAAGCCTCTGAGGAAGAGTTGAAAAAAACCTGCGATTGGTTAGGCTACAAAACAAAGGCCAGTAAGGGTGAACCAGTATTCAAGTACTCTAGAGGTTGTGCTAACTGCTCTGAGGGCACGATAGACCACAGTCAGATTAATTTGCTGCAAGATAATTTTGCAAAGTTTTCTTAATACCTAACCTCACTACAAGGACAGCTGAGTGCAGGCGGAGATGATCTGAGGAAGCAGTAGGATTGTTGTCACTGGAGATTTTTTAGGAGCAGGTTAAGTAAATATTGTCAGAAATAGCACAGGTCAGGGACCAGCCATGTTTCACTGCCCAGGTGCCAGGTTTTATTTCCCTTCCACAAACAGAGGTGGAGTCTGTCCCTATTGACCAAGTGGGAGCCAGCAGAGAGATCTCCTCTCAGCTGGAGAGTGGTATTTTACTCAGACTCCTCAGCCCCCGCTGGGTTTAGGGCTTTGGGGTTTGCATCCTCTCCTCACAGATACTACTCTCAGCGTGACAGCAGCTGCACGTGCACACCTACCAGTGAAAAATCTGCCTCAAAGGAACTGGGGGGCAACTGGGAAGGACTGACCAAATACCTGAGCACACATGAGCCAAAGAGATCTCACTCAATACCTGTGATAGGTCTCAACCTCCGTAACACTGATGATGGCCGTCTCATGTCAGCAAGGAACTTGTACAAATCTTCATCGCTCAGGCGATCGCCCTCCTGTTGGGTGTTGGAAAGAAAACTGTTATCTACACGACCTTTCCAGACTGCAAGAGAACAAGTAAACCATCTAATTCTGCAGCCTCTGTCCTCTGGTGTCAAAATGTACCTTCCCAGAACAAGGTGTTAACATTAACATGCTAAATTACAGTTCATTTCTCCATCCTTTTTCCTTATTAATCACCATGACAGCTGCAGGAACTTCTCATTGAAAACCTCTTCTCTCCCCATTAATATTATCTTTTTCAAAACTGAAAATGGCTGTTAAAAGACTTCCCCAAAATATCCAATTTTTAGCAAGTGTAATAATTTGAAAAAGTATCCGTCATTCAGGTAGTGATCTTCATTCCTTCTCTGCCTTCTCTTCGGTGTGAGCCTTAAAGAACCTTCCTTTTCAGGAGAAGTGTTAAGAAACGGTGGGAAGTGGAAGGAGTCTGTTGTCGGTCTTCCTTGTGCCACATTCTAGGAGCTCAGAACTTTGTTGATTTTGGAAACACTATCTAACGATCCAAAAGTCTGATAATAAAGGTAATAAATCACAATATGTAAAAAGAAGCAAACAGGAGAAAAACGCTGGGTAGTACTCAATTAATTGTACCTGACAGGAAAAAAGGAACATAAAAGTTTCTGATTTTCCTGTATCTTAAATCGACATTCAGCATTTTTTAAAGGACAAATTAAAAAGCAAGCTGTTTCAAAGCTGTCAAGTAGAAACAACCTCGACCAAGTAAATAAAGATACGCTTTTGTAAGACAACTGAGTGAGTGACCAGGTTGGAACTGGTGCGTAGTATGAACAGGCTGCAGAACATGGTCAGCGGAATAGCTGCAATAGCGATGTTGCAACGCTTTTTTCTTCTTACTTTCTATGTTTTGGGTTAATATGTTACAGAACTGAATTTTATTAACACCTCAAGTTAAAGGAACTTCCTGTGCTGTTCAGTGCCACTTTGCGAAACCCAAGAGATACCGTTTAGAGAGCCCGGTTTCAGCCATGGGTTTCATGAAGGTACAGAGCACCAGAGGCATGAGTCATCCTCCACTTACATCGCTTCCACCAGTAAAACTTGATGCCCTCGATGACACTTCTCCTTATTTACACAGACTCTGGATGGCTGCCCACAGTGAAAGTGGCACATAACCAAAACAGAGAGGGAAAAAAAACCCCAAACATCAGATCCAAACCAATTTTCAATATAGAGAATCTAAATCTTTGTGTTCCCAATGATCAAGAAACCAGTCCAAAAAATACCTGGTTGTACGCTATTAAATCCCTTCTTTATACACAAAGGTGACATTTTAATAACAATTTTCCTTAACCAGCTGTGGCATTAAGCAAATCTCAGTGAAAAATTAATGAATTGAGACCATTTCCTAAGCTTGACTAAAAATTTCATTTCACTTAATCACGTTTTCTACTGCTTCTCAGGACAATCCCAAGCTCTGGCTAAGAAGAGCTGCCACTCAGCAAAGCAGCATCAGAAGTGAAATGCTTTGTCTTCTCTGGTATCTCTGGACGTGTCCAAGGAACTGATGCCAACCTGAAATGACACCGATGAGCCTGGTTCTGAGCTTGCTGATGTTTCCATGGGATTGACTATCACCCAATGAACCAAAGGAGTCAACTGACCATCGTGATACTGGCTACGCAACTTCTGAGACTAGGACAAATATCTGGAAAACTTTTTGGCACATACTAACTCAAAGAAGTTATCCTTGATTTTTGAGAACCTTCTCCTACAAGCATTTTTCCAAATATGGACCAGGCAGGGATTTTTCTAACGCACAATAGAAAAATCTGGAGCAAAATAAACTAGTGTTGTTCTGGGGAGACCCAGTTCTATTAGCTGGAGTAGTTATGTCATTGTGCCACAATGATGCTTCATCATTCAAGTCAAACCAGTTAATTTCTAATTCCATAATGCAATTACTCACAACCCACCCATCGACTGTGGACCCACTGCTGATGGAACAAGCATGTGATATAATAAACCCGCTGTAACTGTTCCAAGATGTGCTGTGAGCAGAGAACGGCATTGAAAGCACCACAAATTAATAATTCGGGTCTAAACCAAGTGATGAAATCGTTCTGTTTAAGGAGCAACTCCTTAATGAGGTAGTTTCATACAATACCTGTTTAAAGAAGTTTGTCACTGTCAGAGTAGCCGGTCTAAAACTGGTCAAATTGCAAGCCTCGTCCCCACTTGTGGTTCTCTCTAATGAACGTCTCCCAACAATACTGGAATTCCGTCTCTCTGACCACGATCCCTTACGTTCTTCAAAAAATAAAAATGAGGGAGGAATTAAGAAAAAAAAAAAAGAAAAACAACAGTCCGAGCCTACTTTTGTTCCAACCAGAATTTTCTACCCAAGAAGATAGGTGCTGCGGTGGGAAATTATGCAATAAGCGTGATAGAAGAGGTGGTTATGCTAAGACAATCACACTCCTGAGGCATCAGAGGCTGTGAAGCACAGCTCACTACTCCTGCTCCTCTCACAGCAACCTCAGCCCAGCACCTTACTGCTAATATAAAAGTCTTTATCGTGTGGAGATTTATGTATTTCTCTTGCTCTGAAAGATGATGAAGTTGGCAGTTTTGGGGATGCTGAAGAGCAGTTTCAGATGAGCTATGTGGTTCACAAAGATTAATCCACTCCTTCGGAAAAATGCTCATCGGCCTGTAACGCTCTCTCAGTCTTAGAAGCCTGGTTTTAAATAATATAACAGATGGTTTGCTTGTAAAATCTTTGAAAGATAAATCCATTTGTTATCATGGACTTTTCCGTTTTATTTCAACCATGACCCAAGACTGTCAGATGGCCGAGGAGGAGGAAAGCAGTAAGAGGAGCAATGGCAGCTACAGGTATGAACCAAGACTTGGGTCAGCTCTGGATTTGTCCCTCACGCGGATGCCAGATACCGTACCTCCTGTGCCAACTTCTACTTCCGTGGAATCCCTTTCCAAGCTCCCGGCGCTGCTCACAATGTTCATTAAATGAATGGCTGTCCAGGCAAAAGGCATTCGATACTTGCCTAGTCTTTGGCAAAACTGTTCTGCCTGGCACTTCAGTTTTTCCAACTTTTCCTTATTCTGTGAAGAAAATAGTCAACCCAAGAAATTGAAAGGAGAGGAATAGGAACAAAGGTTCACTAAGTGCTATGCAAACAGATTACTGCTTCACAAAGCTGCCATCAGTACCAGACACAGGACAGCCAACGCTCAGAGCAGCTGGCTTCATGCTCTCAAGCCTCCCAAAGAGCCTGTGAAACCCCAGCGAGCTCCTCTGCCCTTTCATGAAAAGCTGATGAAGTCTGAAATGGCCTTTCTTAACGTGATTTTATGCAGCAGGTGCTCAGATCATCTGGAGTTGCATGAAAAACTGAAAACATTCCCCAAACACTCATTTTGTTGAGGGGGAAAAAAGGAGTAAGAGGGGATTCTTCCCTCTTCTTCCCTTACTTTTTTTACTCTCTTTTTCCCTTACTTCTTCCCTCTTCTTCCCTTACTTTTTTTACTCTCTTTTTCCCTTACTTCTTCCCTCTTCTTCCCTTACTTTTTTTACTCTCTTTTTCCCTTACTTCTTCCCTCTTCTTCCCTTACTTTTTTTACTCTTTTTCCCTTACTTCTTCCCTCTTGCAAATTAAAGAGCACTTTCTTGCTTTAGAAAGGTTGTTACCTACAGGCCTTTAAGAAGTCCCTAGATAGGGGGATGTTTACAACAGAGAGCCCTGTTGCTCACACTCTTCTAGTGCAGGACGTGCTTATGCACCTTGCTGGGAAAGACATCTTGAAAAAAATCACCTTTTCATCTACATTCCCAAGCACCCTGCAAATCCAAGTCCCAAATTTCACTTACGCATGTGTCAACTTACTGATCACAGGAAACGGAGGGTTTTTACTTTTTTTTTTTTCTATATATACTTGAGGTGAAAAATACCCTTTTTTTCATACTGTGGTGCAGTGATATAAGGACGAAGATAAACAAAAAATGTTAATTTCTTCAGCTAAAAGTATCTTAGAACTTCGGGAAGGCAAAACTTTGTTAGAGTTTGATTGTAACTAACAAATAAACATCCCAGCCCCTTTGAAAGAAGGCTCTGATCACAGGAAGGGCTGGCCCCTCTGTTTTGCTCTTCATCCAATCCCCACTATTTCCCTTTGATCTTCACATGGTTCAACCCAACTGAACAAGAACCATTTCTGAGACTCAAAAGGAGTCACAGACGGAAAGACAAAGAATCAGTCCTATTGGGACAGGTCCATGCAATCCACTGCGCTTTGAAATACCCAGACTTTACTACACAGGACAATGACCAAATTGATGGCAGC
>NW_010414419.1:81558-85823 GCF_000710305.1 Buceros rhinoceros silvestris
GCAGGAATTAGAGGAGGGCTGTTAATGCAAAAATCTAACACTACAGTATTAAAATTTTTAAAAATTACCCTTATTCTGTGTAAAATTACAGCCTCATCCTGCTGCTGAGCGTGGCTCTCCTTTACAATATTAGGAAAAACAAAAACCAGCCAAAAAATAGCAGAAAGAAATGGCCAGAAATGTACTGCAATTCAAAACCAGGCCTGGTGGAGAACCTCCAGTTAAGGTATTTCATCTGCTCTGTTACCCTTCTAGAGAAAGGCAGAGGTACTGTCACAGGGTTATGCTGCAGAAGCAATGGGGAAGTTGAAATTTTACTGCAAATTCACATCAAAGGCTGCCTTCACCTGACCCAGCTGTGAGCACACAGCTCACCCTTTGGGACAGGGCATCACAGATGACTGAGCTTAATGGCAACCGCACATCTCCCCTGGCAGCCACAAAAACTGATGACCTTTAACTACTCTACCCCAATAAGGCATCAAGATTCAAGGGTCTTTGACTCTTTTCTGGCCTTTAGAATTTTACTAGATTCTTAATTAAAAATGAATCCTTTTAATGACAGGAATGTTCTCAACGGCTGCTAAGTCCAAGGTAAAAGAAAATAATGGATGTTTGATTTGTTAATAGCAAAATGCCTTAAAGCACTTGTAGCCAAATTTAATCAAAATGTCAAAAAAATTCTTACCTTTGCTGCATCAGATTCTTTAAAAATCATATAAGGCTCTGCACACTCCCCAATATCTCCCTGCTGTAGCACTTTTTCCAGCTGAGAAGGGAAAACGAACTCTTATAAGGACATGTATCTATCCAGCAATTAAACAAACACTAGGAAGCAAAAAACATTCATTCAAAAGAGTTAAAGCTTGATTTCCCTTTGTGAGTCAGGCAATGAGCAGTGCACTCAAGTTGTTAGAACCATTAAATTCCCAGATCTCCAGTTGTAACTGAATCACAAGTGTAAAATACAGGTTCAGAGGGAACATACACCACTTCACTTTGGTGTGATCTTGTCTAGAGCCACTTTCAGATCATTTTTAAGGCCTTAAAGACAGCGACAGCATCATTTTCAGAATTCTGATCTTAATTCTCTTCTCCATAGTAAGGACCTCCTGCAGCAGCACGAAAAGGGGACTCAGACGCACTCAGCTGCAGTAAGCACTATTTTAAATCAGCGCTTTTTCAAATCAAATAATGAAATAATTAGTTAGCCAAAGAGTAGACATTTGCTTCTGAAGTCTCCAGGTAACACAGAACTGCTTTACAGCCAGTTTCTGAGAGAAATATCTCCCCTATCACGTGCATGGAGATTTTTTTTTTCAGAAGCACCTTGGCCCTCCCTCCCACGCCTGCTACTCTGCACATGCTGTTATTAGATTAGAGTATCTTTAAACTTCTCCCATGCTTACAAAGTGCCATTCAAACTCGTCTGTTAGTTGAACTCCACAAGGCTACCACAAAATAAAGAGCAAACCTACTTCCCACCACGTCTTGCACTCCCTGGTGAGTTCATGCTAACACCACCAGCTGTCTGAATAGCCGTTTCCCAGGGAATAAGACACACGTGAAAATCCACCTGTTAAGGCATGCTATGCATCTGTCTTATTTACCCCTGACTACATCCTTTTCCTCATCACATCAAAAAAACCACCTAAGCCACAGCTCCTCTTGGGTCACTGGTTTTACAAGCACTAACATGCAGTCCCAAGCTCTTTTGGACAGATCCCCATCTCATAAATATGGGGTTCTCTCTTCCTCACATCTTGTAAAAATCAGGAGAGTACATGCACACAGGCAGAAGACGATTTTTAGAAGGAATTCAGAGAATCATACCAAAAATTTGAGCTCAGAATATGCTCCAACACTACTGAAAGCCTTATTCTCACCTGAGACTGTTTTGTCACGCCACAAAGCCTGAATTCATTTTCCAAAGCTTATCTCTCACCTAGGAAGCGGTTTGTGAAGAACCTGCACAAAGCTCAGTCAACAGGGTTCTCAAAACACAGCACTGAGCTGGCAGGCAATGTCACCACTGCCTGCATGCTGAAGGCACATATCCAACTCCTCTCTTCACAACAGGGTGATTTTTATGCAGGGACCAGCCAAAAAAAATCCCAATTCAAAGGCCAATCTGAACTAGTAACATCTGCACACTCACTGAATCAAAAGGAAGAAGAGAAGGTAACTTTTATCTTTGTATACTTGATTCCAGGAGTGACCACTGTGGCATCTTATTTCAGATATGGATCTCACTCTCTTAGCAATTTCAAATCTTAAAGACATTTGAAAATCTGTCTTAAGAGCATGCATCATTTTTGAAATGAGATTCAGATCAATATCTGTTAAAATCACTCACTCATCTATCATCTTAAGGAGTCAGCTCACTGTTTCATACGAAAACCAAGGTCAAGCCCCTGAAAGCTGCTCTGTACCAAGCAAACCTTTGTGCTTTGTTTCAGATTTAATACAACAACAACTTATTTCCCCGTTGAAACTGTTTCTGTCACAAAGGAACTTAGTATGTTAAGTGAGAACACTGAAACGAAACAGAACTCTGTGGTGCCTGTGTTCACGCTTCTGAGAAGAGAAGTCTGCTCCCCAAATGGAAATCAGAAATCAACTAGTCAGCCAGACTGGTTTATATTTCATCTTAAATAGAAAACAAGAGACAATAACAATTGAAATTTCTCTGGCATTTCTTACCTTTATGACCAGAAAGACATCTTGAGAGGGGTAAGTGATAGAGAAGATGGCAGATCTGGCCAGGGTGGATATAGCAGCAGGGGGGACATGTGGACGAAGCATTCCCTTCATTTGTTCAGAGTTTAAATCAAAGTAGAAATTTTCTGAAATCTAAGAAAGAAGTTGGGTAGCTTGAAGCATTAGTTATATTTTTTATTTTTGGTAAACTCCATAAACACAACGGATAACTTCAAAACACAGGGGAAAAACTACTAACTGTGCCTTCTTTCAAACCATATATATAAAAAGAGGGGGAAAAAAAAAGTCTTTTCATGAAGAAATCAAGGCAAGACAGTGGGAAAGGAGAAAGGAAATGAGCCAACAAGAGACACTACCTATAAAATTCCCTCCAGCTCCTGTAAGAGACGTGTTCCATCACGGGACTAGGAATTAAAACTGACATCTGAATTGAAAATATCAAAGTAGAAAATGATCTCTAAGATCACTCACTGAGAAAGAAAAAACAAGACATCTTGAAGCAGGGACTAAGCTTTCTACGCTGCAACACCAAATCCTCGACTGCACCAAGGCCTCAAAGCCAAAGGGAGTACGAGCTGCTTATCGACACCAGAGGTCACTAAAGAACCTACTATGTTACAGCAAAAAAATGGAGTAATAAGATGATAAAATTGGCTTATGAAATGTGATTTAAATATTAAACAAAGTTCACATAATATTCCACATTCTCATCTACATAACTTAAAACTCAATGCATTAAATTCACATCTTAAAGAGATAAATGTCAAAATGCAGATTTTCAACATTTTTCTCCCTACTACTGCTAATATCTCGAATTATGAAAACAAAGAGACTCTTCAAATACCAAATACAGACCATAAACAGGGCAATAAATGTATTCTGGATTTCCTATAGCCTAGTTCTTGGAAAGACTCCTCAGTTTTGTTTTCATTTTAGTCATTTCAGCCTGTAGGACTTTCTTGTGCATTATTAAAATGTTACTTGGCACATACCACGCTGAATCATGAAAAAGAGATTAAGAAAGTCATAAAAACTTAATCTAAATAAAAGGTTTCAGTTACTTAAGTTCTCTCTGGGGAACAGACGCTGGAAAGCCAAGATTGGACAATACATATATTCTGATTTCAGGCACTCACATAATAGATAATATTTTTAGAAAAGTGGTTATACTTCAACCGTTTTACTAAGCAGAAGAAGAACACACAAGAAGGTTCATGAAATGCCTTCATCATTCTTCCAGCCACTGGTACGTCACTGTCTTCACAGAGGTTTGTTTCCAGAGTTAATTCCTCCTTTTTCTTTTTAAAAACAGGTTTGTAACATGTCATGACTCAAGTAATTAAAAACCTACCTTTTTCTTTTCTTTAACATCATACAAAGCCAAGCTTGCAAAAATGGGCTCAATTTCTATCTCAAATCTTGAAAAAAAGAAACACATAAAATCAGCTGACTTGCATTTTGTAAGAAAGAATAACCTACCCTCTCCCCAAATCTTTCCTGAGTGATGTCAGAACAGCTCAGTCAACCTAAGGGCTTGCTCCTGC